>NC_057800.1:2632603-2658335 GCF_018294505.1 Triticum aestivum
TTTTTTTCTTATAGCAATGGCACAATACTAATGGCGCACCACCCTTCGGTGCGCCATAAGTACATCCATACTAATGGCGCACCTGACCGTGGTGCGCCATAAGTAATATTTTTTTCTAAGACAGTAATAATTTTTTAAAAAATATCATCAAATAGTAATGCCGGTGGAGCGGGGGAGGGTGCGCGGGGTGCAGGGGTTCGGCGGCGGCGGTGGAGTAGGGGAATCGAGGGTGCGGGGGGTCGGCGGCGGCGGCCGGTGGACCGGGGGGTGCTCGGCGGCGAGGGGGACCGGATCTGGCGAGGTGGGATAGCGATCGAGATGGAGGGGGATCGAGATCGAGTGTCCATGAAATTTAAAATATTCATGATAGTTCAAAAAGTGCCCATGAAATACAATCAAGAAATGAAGGCTACGATTTAAATACAATCGATCTTAGCTAGCTATCTGTTCACAATCTTCTTGCCCTTCTTTTTCTCAAATGGAGTTCTTCTGTGGAACGGACATCCTTTAGGTAGGGTGGTCCTGCTTCTTCTTGTGGTGTATGCTGCTACTTCATCATCGTCGTCATGTTCGATCCTCGGGTCGCCGTACTTGTCGAAGTCTTGCTCATTGGCTACTCCATCCATTCCGATGATCTTCCTTTTGCCTCTCCTCACGACAACACGACTGGGCTTTGACGGGTCGGTAATGAAGAAGTATTGGTCCACTTGGGAAGCCAGTACCCATGGCTCATTTTTCGCGGTGACGTTTGCGCCCGCGGTTTTGGATTTGGCTTCGGGTATAACCATGGTGGTGAAATACCGGTCTTCTTTTATGACGCTCTTGGCCCATCTGACACGGAACATCGGGACCTTCTCTCCAGCGTAGCTCAGCTCCCAGATCTCCTCGATCCTTCCGTAGTATCTGTCCTTGTCGTTACCGGTGTAGGATTCCATCGTTACGCCGGAGTTCTGATAACCATCGCTCTTCATGTCCTTGGCCTTGGTGTAGAATGTGTAGCCGTTGATATCGTACACCTCATAGGTCATCAGGTTGTGCTCGGCGCCCTGTGACAAGGCGAATATGAGTTGTTCTTCCGCGGAAGAATCCTCATGTAAAGGGTACGACAGAAGCTTCTGCTTGAACCAACGCGTGAAACATGGTTGTGCTCTTTGAGTATATCTCCGTCCGTCCTCTGTTGGCCTCGGTCATTGTACGCCTTCTTAATAATGGTTTTGTGCTGTACCACCCAAGGATCGACCACGTCTATGTGTTGTAGCGCGACTAGGTTTGCTCTTTCAAAGTCGGCGAGTCGACCCTCGAAGTCGACATGCATTTCGCGACGACCCTCACGGTGACCCCATCCAGCGAGCCTGCCGAGGTGCCTGTTGACGGGCAGACCAACGGGGTTCTCGATGCCTAGATAATTCGTGCAGTAGGAGATGCACTCTTCGGTCAGAAAGCCCCTGGCTATCCTTCCCTCTGGACGTGACATGTTGCGAACGTATCCTTTGATGACACCATTCATCCTTTCGAACGGCATCATGCTGTGCAGGAACGTCGGCCCGAGTTGGATGATATCGTCCATGATATGGACCAGCAGATGCACCATAACGTCGAAGAATGCGGGCGGGAAGTACATCTCAAGCTCGCATAGTATCACCACGATCTCTTCCTGTAGCCTTCTGAGTTGCCTCACGCCAACAGTCTTCCGAGAGATGATGTCGAAAAAGTTGCATAGGCCAAATAGGGTTTCACGGACGTGCGCGTCCATGATCCCACGGATTGCTACTGGAAGTATCTGCGTCATTAGCACGTGACAGTAAGTTTTACTCCTACGAGGCAGGTGAAAAACTTCTTGATCTCCTCCTGACTTAGAGTGAAGCACGCGGGAGGGTAGTCAGTTCCGGTCTTCTTGGCCTTCTTGCCTTTGAGACGACCTTCCGTGTCCTGCTTCGCCTCATCATCATCATCATCATGATCATCATATATAGCATGAAGATCCTCCCTGATGCCCATTGATTTCAAGTCTGCCCTTGCTTTCGGCCCATCTTTGGTCCTCTCTGGCATGTTGAGCAGGGTACCAAGCAGACTCTCGCACACGTTCTTCGTGATATGCATGACATCAAGGCTGTGAGGCACACGGTGGATCTTCCAGTACGGCAAGTCCCAGAAAACAGACCTCGTTTTCCATACCTTCAGCAGCGGCTCTGGCGCCTTTCACTTCTTTCCTGGCTCTGGCGCCTTTTTCTTCTTTCCCGGCAGTGGGCAGTCTTTCCAATTTTTCAACAGCTCGTCTATTTCCTCGCCGCTCCTCATACGCGGGCGTCCTCGAGGTTCGGTTTCACGATCGAACAGATCCTTGCGTTTTCTCCACGGGTCATCGTCGCGAAGCCACCTTCGATGTCCCATGAACACGGTTTTCGAAGACCCGGGATCTCTATCTAGCTGGCGATACGTTGTGTCATCCATGCACCTGACGCATCCAGAAAATTCGTGGACCACCTGCCCCGCGACATATCCGTAACCGAGATAGTCGTGCACCGTCGTGAGCAGCGCGACTCTTATAGGGAAATATTCTTTTTCTGCGGCGTCCCACGTATTGGCTGGCGTTTTCCACAGCATGTTAAGCTCCTCTTTCAGCAGCCCCAGATACAGATTGATGTCGTTCCCTGGTTGTTTCGGTCCTTCAATTAGCATACTCATGTGAATGTACTTCCTCTTCATGCACAACCAGGGGGGAAGGTTGTACATCCACACAAACACAGGCCAGGTGCTATGTGTGCTTCTCTGGCTGCCAAACGGATTGACTCCATCGGTACTCGCGCCCAGCATGATGTTCCTTGGATCGTTCCCAAATTCTGGGTCTTCAAAGTTCAACGCTTGCCACTGGCTCGCATCCTTAGGGTGACTCAGCATCTTGTCTTTTTTATCTATCTCCGGATCATTTGCGTCATCTTCTCGCTTCTTCTCCTCCCTATCTGCGTGCCAACGCAGGAGCTTTGCTACCTTAGGGTCCGCTAAATACCGCTGCAGACGAGGAGTGATCGGAAAGTACCACACCACTTTTCGAGGAGCTTTCTTCCTCTTCTTGTATCGAGTGACGACGCACACCGGACATATGGTAGACTCCGCGTGCTCGTCCCGATAAATGATGCAATTGTTCTTGCACACATGGTATTTCACGTGCGGTAAATCCAGAGGACACACGATTTTCTTCGCCTCCTCCAAACTGGTCGGGCACTTGTTCCCCTCGGGAAGACGTTCGTGCCAGAATGACATGTTCTCGTCGAAGCATGCATCGGTCATTTTGTGTTTTACCTTCATCTCCAGAGCCATGAGCGTTACTTTCAGGCGGGTATCCTCGGGCCTGCATCCTTCATACAATGGAGTAACCACGTCTAACTCAAGTTGATCCATCTTGGCTTTCTCTCGGGCGGCAGCTCTTGCGTTATCCGTCTGCTTGAGAAGCAGCTCTTGAATATGAGGGTCCTGCACCCAGCCCAGCGATGGTCCAGCGTCATCTGCTCCGCCGGCATCATCATCTTCATGATCATGCCCGTCGACTGCTCCGGCATCTTCCTCATCATCATGTCCTGCATCTTCTACATGATGACTGTGTACAGCATCACCGTCGTGATCATCTCCTAGGGATTCTTCGTCTTCTCGCCCGCCCGAGCCGCGGTGGTTGTCTTGCTGCCCTTCCTCATTTCTTGCCCGGCCCCCATGGACGACTTCGTAGTCATCTTCATCACCTTGCCACCGATAGCCATCCATGAAACCACGCAAGAGCAGGTGGTCCCGCACCTGCCCGGATTCCGGGTCCGCAATAAGGCTCTTCAGCTTGCATCTTCGACACGGACATCTTATCTCCGTCTCATTCTTTTGAAGCATCTCGGCCTTCGCGGACCTCAAAAACCTATTCACGATGCCTTCGGTCATCATGCGGACCATGGTCGCTTGCGGGGTAGAGCAAAACGATATTTTAGAACCAAGAAAAAATTTGGCATGACTTTCCCTAAAAATAGGATAAAAAAGAATGCTTAATGCCAAAATTCTCGCCGAAACGGAAATGAATGAACATTCCGGCAAAATATTGGCAACTATCGAATTTCAAATACCGGTACACCTCCAAACACAAACACATATGCAACACCACGAACATATGCAACACCACGAACATACATAGATCTAGCTAGGCCATAAAAAGTGCATGTGCACATTGTTGTAGGGAGAACAACATAAATATAGCTTCCCCCTTACTTACCTATCAAAACAAGGTAATTTAACCACTTAAATTGAATGAATCTATGGTGGAAATGAGGTGAAAAAGAGGAGGCACCCAAGACAAGGAGGAGGTGGAGAGAATGAAGTGGGGAGAAAGTGAGTGTAGGTAGGAGAGGCTGTCCAAAATATCTTGTTGCTGCCCACTTACTAATGGCGCACCAACTCTAAATGCGCCATTAGTAATCCAGGTTACTAATGGCGCACCTCCTGGTTGTGCGCCATTAGTAGTTTTGCAAAAAAAAAATACTAATGGCGCACTGTCCCACAGTGCGCCATTACTAGTTTAAACTAGTAATGGCGCACGGTGGAACAGTGCGCCATTAGTAGTTTTGCAAAAAAGGGAATAAAAAATATAATAAAAAAAACAACATTAGTGGCGCACTTTCGGGCAGGTGCGCCATTACTAGTTACAACTAGTAATGGCACAATGTGTCTGGATGTGCCATTAGTATGTTTGGACAGGCGCACTAGTTAAAAAAAATTAATACTAATGGCGCACCCGGGGCCAGGTGCGCCATTAGTAGTTTCAACTCTAATGGCGTATCAGAAGGCGGTGCGCCATTAGTATATACGCTTGTCTCGTGCGCCATTAGTGTCAATCCCATCTATAGCCCTTTTTCTAGTAGTGATTGGTTTATATAGTGACTAATTGTGGGTTTTAGTAATTTGGGAGGAATTATATTTGGTACTATTTGATTTATATGCAAATTGAGGTCAAAATAACACTTACTTTGCATATGTAGGTGTAGTTTACTTAGTGCCTTCTAAATCTCCGTCGTAACCACCGTCGATCACCCGCACCGTCCCGTCGCCGGCACCACCTTGTGGTGAGCCTCTTGTTCATGTAATTTTATATAAAAAATTGATGTTTGTGTGATTTGGATATATAGTTAGTCGTATAATTATCTTACCCATACGTTGTTTGTTATACATAGTGCCATGGTTTAGATATCCGTCCCCGTCGGCCCTCGTCCTTGTTATGATTCGGATATGGTATATTCTATTTTAAAACTATTTGTTGCATTTCGTGTTTATGACAAATTATGCCCATCAAGTTGACATAGATATTTTTATATAGGAGGTATGTGAACCGGAAATTCCAACCGACCCTATTGTCGAGAGGTTAAATCTAGTTGAAAGAGAAAACGATTATTTGAAAGAAAAATTGAAAAGAATTGAGGGGGAGAAGATGGAATTGGAGTTGCATGTTGCCGATGTCGTCGATGATCACAAGATCAAGATGGAGAAAATGCGCTTGAAGATTACAAAGATTAGAAAATATGCCATTGATAGTGAGGCTTGGTATCATTATGCTGTTGGACCAATTGTTACCTTAGTTGCGATCTTGATCGCATTTGTTGTTCCATTTAAATGCTTTAGCTAGAGAGTTATTAGTTTGTTGCATTTAAGTGTTGTATGAACTTTATGTATTGTATTAATTTGGTGTTTTTGGTGCTGTGTATTAATGATGAGCGGCAATGGATGTACGATGACTGATGCTCTCCCGAGTACATTAATGGCATGCATACTTTTCTTCTTGCGACTGAGGCAAACAAGCGGGCGGATGGTTTTATGCCTTGTCCATGTGCTGGCTATAAGAATGGTCACAATTACTCTACGTCAAGAACCATTCACATCCACCTGTTTGAGTCCGGTTTCATGCCCCACTATAATGTTTGGACCAAGCACGGAGAAAGAGGGGTTATGATTGAAGACAATGAAGAAGAAGAGGATGACGACAGCTATCCAGGCCATGGGTTCCCAGAATACGATGATACAACAATGGGGGAAGAAGCTGAGCCGGTAATGCGGGAAGAAGCTGAGCCGGCAATGCGGGAAGAAGCTGAAGAATAGGCATCAGATGAGCCCGTTGATGATCTAGGTCGGGCCATTGCCGATGCAAAGAGAAACTGCGCAAGTGATTTTGAGAAGAAGAAGTTGCACCGCATGTTAGAGGATCACAAAAAATTGTTGTACCCGAATTGCGCAGGTGACAAGAAAAAGCTAGGCACCACACTGGAATTGCTGCAATGGAAGGCAGATAATGGTGTATCTGACAAGGGATTGGAAAGTTGCTGGTAATGATAAAGAATATGCTTCCAAAGGACAACGAATTGCCCGAGAGTACGTACGAAGCAAAGAAGGTTGTCTGCACTCTAGGGTTAGAGGTGTAGAAGATACATGCATGCCCTAATGATTGCATCCTCTATCGCGGTGAGTACGAGGATTTGAAGCTTGCCCGGTATGCGGTGCATTGCGCTATAAGATCAGCCCCGATGACCCTGGTGATGTCGAGGGCGAGCGCCCCAGGAAGAAGATTCCTGCCAAGGTGATGTGGTATGCTCCTATAATACCACGGTCGAAACGTTTGTTCCAAAACAAAGAGCATGCCAAGGCGATGCGATGGGACAGAGAAGACCGTAAGAAACTGTCACATCCCTGGCTTTGCTATGCACTTGGGCTAGCTTGGTTGCTTCATCATGTTTAAATTTCTGAAACTCGAACTGGGGAAATTTGGAAGCCTCAAAACCCTAAATAAAAGAAGGGAAAAAACCCTAAAATCTCATTCATTGTTCAAAAAATGCTCTTCTTAAATGTTTGATAATTTTTGGCAAGGGTTTTGGTCCCAACCAAAATATTGAACATTTTTAAGGATTTATTTTTGGGACTTTGAATTTAAATCATTAGCTATTTGAATTTGAATTATATTCATATAATTAGAATATAATTTCAAATACCCCTGAAATATTTTGTGAGCTTTTGGAAAAGTCCATCCAGCAAATAAAAATATTCACAGGAGTTTTTGGCATTGTTTGAATTATTTTAAATTCAAACAGTGGCAAAACAAATTTAACAAAATAAAACAGAACAGAAATAAAACAGAGCACCTCACCTGGACTCATCTGCCGCGGCCCAGCTGGCCAGCCCATCTGGCCGGCCCAGCCCACCTCCTCCCCCTTGTCATCTTCCTCCTCAGCCAGGAGGACGAACAGGTGCGTGGCGGGCGCCGACGCTGCCCCGGCCACCTCCTGCTTCCCCTGGCCACCTCCTGCTTCCTCCTCGACGCCCCGGTGATGCCACGCGCCTCCCCGACCCCCCTCTCACTTGCCATCTCCCTCTGGACCACTCCCCCTCCTCTGGCTCTCTCTTTCCCTCTCTTCCCTGTGATCCCCGAGCGCAGCCGTCGCCGCCGTTCGCCATAGCCGCAGCCACCAGCCCTCCCTCGCCCCTCTGCCAGTTCCAGAAGCTCCGCCGCTGACCTCTACACCGTCCCCGCCAAGCCACACGAGCGGACGCGCCCTGCAGCGGCTTCCCCGACCTCTTCTTCAAGCTTCGGCCGCCGAGATCGCCGGCGACCGTGTGCCCTCCCTGACGCCTCCCTGAGCTCCCCGAAGCAACCGTCGCAACCCCCGTGAGCTCCTCTCCGTTTCCCCTCTGACCCCCTGCTCGTTCTCGTGCCCTAGCTACCGTCCCCGCAAGCACCGAGCTCCGGCCATCGCCATGGCCGGCGAACCTCGCGCCCCGGAGCTCTTCCGCTCGCTCCAGTAGCTCCCGCGTGCTCTCCAGGTCCCCAGGGTCCCGACGCGCTCCTCTGCTCTCTGGCTAACGCGCTGCAGCCACCGCGTCGTGCTGGCCCGAGCTCCGGCCGCCGCCAAAACCTCCGTGGTCGTCGTTCCCGGCCACCCTAGCATCGCCTGAGGCCACCAATCGACGCGCCTCCTTGCTCCGGTTCCAACGCGCCCAGCCGCGCGAGCTCCCGTCGCCGGAGTTGGCCGGACGGGCAACGCCGCCGCGTCCTGGTTACGCCGGCGATTAGCCGCCGGTGATAGCAGCTGTTAGGAGTTAATCACCCCACTAACTAAGCCCTATGTCACTGACACCTAGGCCCCACGCTTTAATTAATCTTAGTTATTTTCTGTTTAGTTTAAATTAGTCACAGTGGCCCCACGCGTCGGCGTTGACCTCGCTGACGTGGCTTTTGACCGGCCCCACATGTCTGTGACTCCAGCCAGCGCTGTGTCACTGACCAGTGGACCCCACTGGTCAGTTTGACCCAGACCAGCCCCTGTTGACTTTGCTGAGGTCAGCATGACGCCATGCTGAAGCAATATTCCTTTTCTGGAATTTAGTTTATTTTATAAATAATCAGGAAATTCCAGAAAATTGTATAAACTTCTAAAATTCATAGAAATTCAACCGTAACTCCAAATTAAATAAATTATATATGAAAAATTATCAGAAAAATTCAAGGAATCCATCTGTACCATTTTCATGCATGTTTGAACAATGTTTGTCCTCTGTTTTGGACAAAACAAATAAAGGGCATTTAAATAACCATATATGGAGTTTGAATTTGAATCTTGTGTTCAAACCAACTTCATTTAATCTGTTGCTAGTTGCATTAGCTCAAAACACATTCATATTGCCATGTCATAGCATGCATCATATTGTGCATTTCATTGATCGTGTTTCTTTTGTGTTTGCCGATGTTGTTCTCCCTCGGTAGACATTGTACCGACGATGTGATCGTTGACACTGATGAAGACTCAATGTTATCTTCAGAAGTGCCAGGCAAGCAAAACCCCCTTGTTCATTCCGATAAAATCCCACTCTCTCGCTCCTGCTCTCTTTTACTGCATTAGGACAACATCGATTCATCTGTTACTTGCTGCGGTAGCTGAACCCCTTTATCCTTTGCATGACCTGTCATTGCCACAATAAATAGATGAAACCCACTAGCATGAGTAGGAGTTGTTTGAGCCCTGTTGTGCCTAGTCATTCATGCTTGTTTGTCATGCCTGCTACTTCTTAGAGTTGAGTCAGGTCTGATTCATCGGGGATGAATCAGAGGTGTATGAACATGTCCTACTGTGTGTGAGCTAAGTGTGTGAACACGATTTGGTAAAAGGTATCGGTGAGAGGCCATGTAGGAGTACATGGTGTGTTGTCTCATTGAAGCCGTCCTTAGGAACTGAGTTCTGTGTTTGTGATCCATGATTCAGCTACTACCATACATTGGGCCCTGAAATATGACCCCGCTCGACTTCTTATTCACCCTAGTCCTCTGTCCAGGAGTTGCAAGTAGTTTCTGGTGTTTGTAGCTTACTGGAGGCCGTGGACAGCGCTGACCGTAGGGGTGGGCTGTGATGCGGTAGGTACGTGGCACGGTGTACCGGGCGCCCGTTTGGTGTCTCGGGAACCCTGTTCACATCGTTTGGGGCTGTGAGCGAAACTCCGGCCGGATCTCCTCATGGATGGAACCCGAATAGGCGATAAACCTGGACTAGAGACTTGAGTGTTTAGGTAGGTCGTGGTCTACACCCACGTCGGCTTTCGCTTGAAGTCTGCCGAGCACATGTCGTGTGCAGACGCTAAGTGGTGGAAACATGTATGAAGAAGTACACCTCTGCAGGGTTGACATCATCTATTCGAATAGCCGTGTCCGCGGAAAAGGACTTCTGGGTTGCTTATATCAGTTCATAGACAAGTGAAAGTGGATACTCTAAAATACGCAAGATAAGCGTGAGTGCTATGGATGGCGTTCTCGTAGGGAGACGGGAGCGGATCCATAGTGGTGTATTGATATGGTGAATATGTGGACTCGTGTGCGCCACCTCAAAAGAGTTGCTTGCAGTCGTAGTTTAGGATAGCCACCGAGTCAAAGCTGGCTTGCTGCAGTTAAACCCCACCATCCCCTTGTTGATAATGATGCATATGTAGTTAGTTCTGATGTAAGTCTTGCTGGGTACATTTGTACTCACGTTTGCCTATTTTATGTTTTTGCAGAGAGACTTCGGTCTCACTAGTAGTTCCACATGGACTTCGACGTTTAGCTTGTTACCTCAGCTACGGTCTTGTGCCTCGGCAGGATTTGGTAGATAGTCAGGCTTCTCAGCCTTTTTCATTTATAGACGTCTGTACTCAGACATGATAGCTTCCGCTTGTGCTTTGATATGTATGCTCTGAATGTTGGGTCATGAGACCCCTGTTTGTAATATCTCGCTCCTCGGAGCCTATTGATTAAATACTTGAGTTATAGAGTCATGTTGTGATGCCATGTTGTATTTGCACATATCGAGCATATTGTGTGTATGTTATTGAAATGCTTGGTATGTGTGGGATCTGACTATCTAGTTGTTTATTCTTAGTAGCCTCTCTTACCGGGAAATGTCTCCTAGTGTTTCCACTGAGCCATGGTAGCTTGCTACTGCTCCGGAACACTTAGGCTGGCCGGCATGTGTCCTTCTTCGTTCCTGTGTCTGTCCCTTCAGGGAAATGTCACGCGATGAATACCAGAGTCCTGTTAGCCCGCTACAGCCCGGTTCACCGGAGTCCTGCTAGCCCAGTGCTACAGCCTGGATTCACTCGCTGATGACCGACACATTCGATGCTGGGTCATGGATGCCTGTCCCTGTAAGTTTGTGCCACTTTGGGTTTACGACTAGCCATGTCAGCCCGGGCTCCTTATCATATGGATGCTAGCGACACTATCATATACGTGTGCCAAAAGGCGCAAACGGTCCCGAGCAAAGGTAAGGCGACACCCGTGGGAATACCGTGCGTGAGGCCGCAAAGTGATATGAGGTGTTACATGCTAGATCGATGTGGCATTGAGTCGGGGTCCTGACAGCGTTGGTATCAGAGCTTGACTGCCTGTAGGATTACCAAGCCAAACTGGTCGAAGTTGAGTCTAGAAATTCTTTAGTTATATAAGGGAATTGATTGTGGGATGGAACGTAAGGCTCTTTTTACTCCTTATACCTCATGCCCTTCTGATCTGAGTCATCTTATCTTTCCTACGGGGATTACGAGCTAGGCTATCTCTTCTTTCTATCAGGATCACGCGTTACTAATCCGTAGACTTATAAGATTGTTGGATTTAAGCTTGAGTTCAGTTTCTACTACTTCCGTATGTTAATTGTTGATCTCGAAACCTTGATATTGTGCTTCTGAGTGGTTATGCCACCATTTTTGTGAATGTCTCAAATCTCTTCTGAGCATTTACAGCCGTTATGCTGTCCGAGTCATTCCAGGTTTCTAAATAGTCTGATGCATTTGCAAAATCCTTTCCCTCTGGTTTCGATGCTCCTTTATGCCAGCTCAATCACACTAATTGTTGAGTTGAGGTATTCTACTGCCTCGACCTTTATGTTGGAATAATTATTATGACCCTAGGTGTCTCAGGGGATCATCTAGTGGTCCAGCCATGATTTGTGTCCTAGTGTGATGATTCTGGCCTTTATTCTCGAAAGCATTCCGTGATGCTACTTAGGAGTAGGTATTCTATTCCTGGGTTTTGAACCCGAGATTCATCCTACTTACATCATGTTGATAGTGTTGCTAGATCCTTTAGGATAATAGTAACCTTTGCGATAGTCCTCGAGGTTCATGGTACATCCTTCTTCCAATTACCATGAATCATTCTTGGCAGGAGTTCTTCTGAACCAAAAGATGACAACAAGTGCGCTCTCGATGAGTTCTCCATGCTATATTGTGACTCTGCCAGCTCAACCTTTCTGCATGGGTTATCCGGAAGAATTATGTTGAACTTGGTTCGACATACTAATTTATGCATCCACAACTCAGAAAGTTATATGTTCCTTTGAGTTGTCCCTCTTTAGTTGTCTACTGACCTTCGTCTATCAATTGATAGTCAAGAGTATGCGTGCGTTCGTTTATCGATGCCTATTACTCTTGTGGTCCGTCAAGCCATTCTATCGTGGAATGATAGGAGAAACAAACTCCAGTACCTCTTCCATATCTAGGATTGGGTCAAAGCAATTGTGCTCCATAGATCAAAATGCCAGCCCAGCTTTTGATTCTGTTCTACCCTGAAGTATTACCGTCTTTATGTCAGGATTTTCATGAGGATTGCACCGGCTCTTGTGAATTGTTGATGTAGTGATACTTCTCGCCATCATTATTCATCCCTCGGTTCCGTGTTGTCGCAACCGGAATACCGACAAGTGAATCATGATGTGTGAATTCAATACTCCTAGCAACCTTGTTGCTTGGTAGTTAATGGACAATAATTTCATTCTTAGCGTGTTGGTTTTGAATCATCATTCTAAGGTTGATCATGCTACCTAGTCCTTGTTCTCGGTGCACTCCTCGATCGATGAATTAGGATTATTTCAAATCTTCGCTCTATTGATCATATCGTCTTGCCTCAAAAAGCAAGATTGTTCTCGAGCTTAGTAACATATCGGTGGTTCGTGATTTTCCGAAGATCTTCTCGGAAGTATTACCAGGTTGTCACCTGACCGCTGTGTTGAGCTCGTGATCAAGTTGGTTTCTTGTGAACCACCCTTCTCCAAGAATCTGTGTTGGATATCCCTGAGCTAGTTGGTTAAGCTAGACAACAACTTGGAGAGTTGGAAGATAAAAGCTTGCCTGACTTAGTTCGTTCCAAAGGGATATTCTTGTGTAGTATGTGTTGACGAAAGATGATATCTTCATCGATTGGTCCCTGTGATCAGTTGCTGGACCTATCATTTTTATCTAACCTTTGATTGGAGTATGGGCTATCATCCAATCAGACCAGAACCAACGATATTCGTAATGTTGTCTTACTCGTGGTTGATCCCTCGAGCATACACCATTATATCTTTCGGGTCTGACCAATGCTATCACTTGTTCACTTAACTATGGAATTCCTTTTAAAGGGAAACCCGGAAGAATTGTTGTTGAGCCCATTGGCAACATCCTTATCTCCTCCATGATGTTGTTGAACATTAAGCTAGTGTTGGAAACTTTTGAAAGCATTTTCTTCATGCTAGCTCATCAAGTATTTGTTTGATGAAAGGAGTGACTTCCTCTTATACACGTGCATTTGGTGAAAGTTGCCGCCCTGAATTTGAGAAAGATTGTTTTGTTTCCTTTGGAATCATCCCAAATCAGTCATGCACATGTGCGAAGTATTCTGTAGTCTGGAGACTTGCAACCTTCATTCTATATGTGTCCCTAGCACACTAAGCCACTGATTGACTTGTCAAGGAAAAGAAGTCTATGCTTGGGATCTAATCCATGGACTTGCGTAAAGACTTCGATATCCTCGATGATGGTTCCCCACCTGAACTCGGTAGTGTTTAATTATAAGACTACTACGTGGCCATGCTTGTCTGGGACAACGTGTTCACATGTTTGTAGCAGAACCAGCTCATGTTTTGGAGCTTACTATTGTAGTTCATTCCCCGAGAATCTCGCAACGTCATCTCGTCGATTTGTGTTGCAAACTTTCGTTTTTCTTCCTAGACTTGATGAGTCTGGAATATCCTGACACCAACCAGATCTGAATCTCAGGCAGATATGATGGTTTGGAACATTTCCCAAGAACTATAATATCGGTCCCTCGGAAACCGGTAAAGTGGATGTCGTGGTCAACACACCCCACTGGAAGACCTATTATTGCAGTATCTTGATTGAAGAAGTTGGCCACCTCCCCATAAGGATTTCGTAGGGTTTTACTCCCTAGTTGCCCCAATGGATTTTGAGATCCCGAAGTCCGACCTTTTTACTTGATGTTCTAGATATCAAACCATATCTATGAATGGGTTACACTAGCACATCAAGGAGAACATTAGAAGCGGAGTGCTAAATGTCTCTCGGTCGATCATCCAGATTTTATTTCCTTGGCCCCGCCAAGGGTGAAATCTAAGAAAGTGTTATCTTCCTTTGCATCTGCATCATCCATCATCATTCATCATGGTAGCAAGTTGTGTTGCCAGGATCCTTGACACGGATATTGGTAAAACCTTGATGATTGTGGAAATGCTCAAGTTCTTGAGAGCACGCACAAGCGCTACGTGATATCATCGACACTAACTGGGATTCCTCTCAGTTTCCTCGGCAATGCTATGACCTTTTCAAACAGTGAATTCACTCTCTATTGTTGGGTTCTTCCCCAGTTACCAGAATCATTCCCAGCATTTGCATTTTGTTCCCAGCTTGCACCGCCAATGTGCCATTCAACCATGGGTCCCTTCCATTTCCGGTGATAAGCAAACTCATCCATTACGTTGTCTTCAACAAGGTAATCCACATCATCCAAGTCCGAGTATGCCATTCTACCGACCCCGCCAATCGATTGCTGTGATTTGCCTTAGGCTGATATAGAGAGTCTCAATGATCTCTATATCAAAAGTAATTATTTTTGCCACTTAAGAGGGATATATATCTACGAGTCACCATCCCTAAGGTGCCTCGTTATGGTATCATGGCAACTCAACTCCTCGCTGCGTTGACAATCGTTTACCACCTTCTTAAGTGTGGAATTATTGTCCACCTAGTGAACCTTCGTCATCTGTTTCTTTCCACCCCTCTTGATGTGTATCTCGTGTCTCAACCCGAGAGATGGTTCTATGTCTCATTCCGTGAGTTGTTCGGTCTTCTAGAAGATCGATCCTGCTAGAGTTTCCCTTTCCTCTCATGGTCATGTCAGTTGGAGTTCTCAGAACAAGACGAGTAAATTCTGTAGGGTTTTCCCCCTTCTTTCTGTTGTTGTGTCAAGTGAAGATCTCGAAAGCAAAGACGTCAAGACCAAGATGATGGAATGAATCAACATCTTCGAGAAGGGCAAATGGATCATGAAGATTGTGATAGTTTTGTGACTCCCCTTTTCCTCTTACCTCACGTCTTGAATCTCGGGACGAGATTTTTGTTTAGTGGGGGTGAGTTGTCACATCCCTGGCTTTGCTATGCACTTGGGCTAGCTTGGTTGCTGCATCATGTTTAAATTTCTGAAACTCGAACTGGGGAAATTTGGAAGCCTCAAAACCCTAAATAAAAGAAGGGCAAAAACCCTAAAATCTCATTCATTGTTCAAAAAATGCTCTTCTTAAATGTTTGATAATTTTTGGCAAGGGTTCCGGTCCCAACCAAAATATTGAACATTTTTAAGGATTTATTTTTGGGACTTCGAATTTAAATCATTAGCTATTTGAATTTGAATTATATTCATATAATTAGAATATAATTTCAAATACCCCTGAAATATTTTGTGAGCTTTTGGAAAAGTCCATCCAGCAAATAAAAATATTCACAGGAGTTTTTGGGATTGTTTGAATTATTTTAAATTCAAACAGTGGCAAAACAAATTTAACAAAATAAAACAGAACAGAAATAAAACAGAGCACCTCACCTGGACACATCTGCCGCGGCCCAGCTGGCCAGCCCATCTAGCCGGCCCAGCCCACCTCCTCCCCCTTGTCATCTTCCTCCTCAGCCAGGAGGACGAACAGGTGCGTGGCGGGCGCCGACGCTGCCCCGGCCACCTCCTGCTTCCCCTGGCCACCTCCTGCTTCCTCCTCGACGCCCCGGTGACGCCACGCGCCTCCCCGACCCCCCTCTCACTTCCCCTCTCCCTCTGGACCGCTCCCCCTCCTCTGGCTCTCTATTTCCCTCTCTTCCCTGTGATCCCCGAGCGCAGCCGTCGCCGCCGTTCGCCATAGCCGTAGCCACCAGCCCTCCCTCGCCCCTCCGCCAGTTCCAGAAGCTCCGCCGCTGACCTCTACACCGTCCCCACCAAGCCACACGAGCGGACGCGCCCTGCAGCGGCTTCCCCGACCTCTTCTTCAAGCTTCAGCTGCCGAGATCACCGGCGACCGTGTGCCCTCCCTGACGCCTCCCTGAGCTCCCCGAAGCCACCGTCGCAACCCCCGTGAGCTCCTCTCCGTTTCCCCTCTGACCCCCTGCTCGTTCTCGTGCCGTAGCTGCCGTCCCCGCAAGCACCGAGCTCCGGCCATCGCCATGGCCGGCGAACCTCGCGCCTCGGAGCTCTTCCGCTCGCTCCAGTAGCTCCCGCGTGCTCTCCAGGTCCCCAGGGTCCCGACGCGCTCCTCTGCTCTCTGGCTAACGCGCTGCAGCCACCGCGTCGTGCTGGCCCGAGCTCCGGCCGCCGCCAAAGCCTCCGTGGTCGTCGTTCCTGGCCACCCTAGCATCGCCTGAGGCCACCAATCGACGCGCCTCCTTGCTCCGGTTCCAACGCGCCCAGCCGCGCGAGCTCCCGTCGTCGGAGTTGGCCGGACGGGTAACGCCGCCGCGTCCTGGTTACGCCGGCGATTAGCCACCGGTGATAGCAGCTGTTAGGAGTTAATCACCCCACTAACTAAGCCCTATGTCACTGACACCTAGGCCCCACGCTTTAATTAATCTTAGTTATTTTCTGTTTAGTTTAAATTAGTCACAGTGGCCCCACGCATCGGCGTTGACCTCGCTGACGTGGCTTTTGATCGGCCCCACATGTCTGTGACTCCAGCCAGCGCTGTGTCACTGACCAGTGGACCCCACTGGTCAGTTTGACCCGGACCAGCCCCTGTTGACTCTGCTGAGGTCAGCATGACGCCATGCTGACGCAATATTCCTTTTCTGGAATTTAGCTTATTTTATAAATAATCAGGAAATTCCAGAAAATTGTATAAACATCTAAAATTCATAGAAATTCAACCGTTACTCCAAATTAAATAAATTATATATGAAAAATTATCAGAAAAATTCAAGGAATCCATCTGTACCATTTTCATGCATGTTTGAACAATGCTTGTCCTCTGTTTTGGACAAAACAAATAAAGGGCATTTAAATAACCATATATGGAGTTTGAATTTGAATCTTGTGTTCAAACCAACTTCATTTAATCTGTTGCTAGTTGCATTAGCTCAAAACACATTCATATTGCCATGTCATAGCATGCATCATATTGTGCATTGCATTGATCGTGTTTCTTCTGTGTTTGCCGGTGTTGTTCTCCCTCGCTAGACGTTGTACCGACGATGTGATCGTTGACACTGATGAAGACTCAATGCTATCTTCAGAAGTGCCAGGCAAGCAAGACCCCCTTGTTCATTCCGATAAAATCCCACTCTCTCGCTCCTGCTCTCTTTTACTGCATTAGGACAACATCGATTCATCTGTTACTTGCTGCGGTAGCTGAACCCCTTTATCCTTTGCATGACCTGTCATTACCACAGTAAATAGATGAAACCCACTAGCATGAGTAGGAGTTGTTTGAGCCCTGTTGTGCCTACTCATTCATGCTTGTTTGTCATGCCTGCTACTGCTTAGAGTTGAGTCAGGTCTGATTCATCGGGGATGAATCAGAGGTGTATGAACATGTCCTACTGTGTGTGAGCTAAGTGTGTGAACACGATTTGGTAAAAGGTATCGGTGAGAGGCCATGTAGGAGTACATGGTGGGTTGTCTCATTGAAGCCATCCTTAGGAACTGAGTTCTGTGTTTGTGATCCATTGGGCCCTGAAATATGACCCCGCTCGACTTCTTATTCACCCTAGTCCTCTGTCCAGGAGTTGCAAGTAGTTTCTGGTGTTTTTAGCTTACTGGAGGCCGTGGACAGCGCTGACCGTAGGGGTGGGCTGTGATGCGGTAGGTACGTGGCACGGTGTACCGGGCGCCCGTTTGGTGTCTCGGGAACCCTGTTCACATCGTTTGGGGCTGTGAGCGAAACTCCGGCCGGATCTCCTCATGGATGGAACCCGAATAGGCGATAAACCTGGACTAGAGACTTGAGTGTTTAGGTAGGTCGTGGTCTACACCCACGTCGGCTTTCGCTTGAAGTCTGCCGAGCACATGTCGTGTGCAGACGCTAAGTGGTGGAAACATGTATGAAGAAGTACACCCCTGCAGGGTTAACATCATCTATTCGAATAGCCGTGTCCGTGGAAAAGGACTTCTGGGTTAGTTATATCAGTTCATAGACAAGTGAAAGTGGATACTCTAAAATACGCAAGATAAGCGTGAGTGCTATGGATGGCGTTCTCGTAGGGAGACGGGAGCGGATCCATAGTGGTGTATTGATATGGTGAATATGTGGACTCGTGTGCGCCACCTCAAAAGAGTTGCTTGCAGTCGTAGTTTAGGATAGCCACCGAGTCAAAGCTAGCTTGCTGCAGTTAAACCCCACCATCCCCTTGTTGATAATGATGCATATGTAGTTAGTTCTGATGTAAGTCTTGCTGGGTACATTTGTACTCACGTTTGCCTATTTTATGTTTTTGCAGAGAGACTTCGGTCTCACTAGTAGTTCCACGTGGACTTCGACGTTTAGCTTGTTACCTCAGCTACGGTCTTGTGCCTCGGCAGGATTTGGTAGATAGTCAGGCTTCTCAGCCTTTTTCATTTATAGACGTCTGTACTCAGACATGATAGCTTCCGCTTGTGCTTTGATATGTATGCTCTGAATGTTGGGTCATGAGACCCCTGTTTGTAATATCTCGCTCCTCGGAGCCTATTGATTAAATACTTGAGTTATAGAGTCATGTTGTGATGCCATGTTGTATTTGCACATATCGAGCATATTGTGTGTATGTTATTGAAATGCTTGGTATGTGTGGGATCTGACTATCTAGTTGTTTATTCTTAGTAGCCTCTCTTACCGGGAAATGTCTCCTAGTGTTTCCACTGAGCCATGGTAGCTTGCTACTGCTCGGAACACTTAGGCTGGCCGGCATGTGTCCTTCTTCGTTCCTGTGTCTGTCCCTTCGGGGAAATGTCACGCGATGAATACCAGAGTCCTGTTAGCCCGCTACAGCCCGGTTCACCGAAGTCCTGCTAGCCCAGTGCTACAGCCTGGATTCACTCGCTGATGACCGACACGTTCGATGTTGGGTCATGGATGCCTGTCCCTGTAAGTTTGTGCCACTTTGGGTTTACGACTAGCCATGTCAGCCCGGGCTCCTTATCATATGGATGCTAGCGACACTATCATATACATGTGCCAAAAGGCGCAAACGGTCCCGGGCAAAGGTAAGGCGACACCCGTGGGAATACCGTGCGTGAGGCCGCAAAGTGATATGAGGTGTTACAAGCTAGATCGATGTGGCATTGAGTCGGGGTCCTGACAGAAAGACAGAAATGTGACGCCCCCGATTCAATATCAGGGACTCACGGGAAGATATCACAACACAACTCTAAAACATAAATAAGTCATACAAGCATCATAATACAAGCCAGGGGCCTCGAGGGCGCGAATACAAGTGCTCAATCATAGGCGAGTCAGCGGAAGCAACAATATCTGAGTTCAGACATAAGTTAAACAAGTTGCCATAAGATGGCTAGCACAAACTGGGATACAATCGAAAGAGGCGCATGCCTCCTACCTGGGATCCTCCTAACTACTCCTGGTCATCGTCAGTGGGCTGCACGTAGTAGTAGGCACCTCCAGTGTAGTAGGAGTCGTCGTCAATGGTGGCGTCTGGCTCCTGGGCTCCATCGTCTGGTCACAGCAATCGGGTAAAGAAAGGGGGAAAAGGGGGGAACAAGGCAACCGTGAGTACTCATCCAAAGTACTCGCAAGCAAGGAGCTACACTACATATGCATGGATATATGTGTAAAGGGCCATATCAGTGGACTGAACTGCAGAATGCCAGAATAAGAGGGGGATAGCTAATCCTGTCGAAGACTACGCTTCTGGCAGCCTCCGTCTTGCAGCATGTAGAAGAGAGTAGACTACAGTCCTCCAATTAGCATCGCATAGCATAATCCTACCCGGCGATCCCCTCCTCGTCGCCCTCTTAGAGAGCGACCACCGGGTTGTATCTGGCACTTGGAAGGGTGTGTTTTATTAAGTATCTAGTTCTAGTTGTCATAAGGTCAAGGTACAACTCTGGGTCGTCCATTTACCGAGGGACATGGCTATTCGAATAGATAAACTTCCCTGCAGGGATGCACCACATAACCCAGCACGCTTGATCCCATTTGGCCGGACACACTTTTTTGGGTCATGCCCGGCCGCGGAAGATCAACACGTCGCAGCCCCACCTAGGCACAACAGAGAGGTCACCATGATGGTCTAAACCTAAGCGCACAGGGGTCTGGGGCCATCGCCCTTAGCACACCTGCATGTTGCGAACGCGGCCGGCGAGCAGACCTAGCAACCTCCATTACAAAGGAAGTCATGTTACGCGGTCCAACCCGGCGCGCGCCACTCAGTCCCTGACGTCACGAAGGCTTCGGATGATACCACGACGTCGAGTGCCCATAACTTTCCCACGTAGTTGGTTAGTGCGTATAGACCAAATGGCCAGACTCAGATCAAATACCAAGAACTCGTTATGCGTGTTATTTTGAAATAACTGCGAACACCGACAGGGCCAGGCCCACCTCTCACCCAGGTAGTCTCAACCTGCCCTGTCGCTCCGCCACAAAGATCCACCCAGAGGGCTGTCAGGACAAAGGTCCTTTCAGCCCCCAATCCGTGAATCACTCGCGGGTAATCCTCGAGCCGACCCGACTTTAGTCACCACATGTATCATGTATAAAGTATAGTATATACCCGTGATCACCTCCCGGGTGATCACGGCCCGATAGTATAACATAGCAGACGGACAAGAATGTAGGGCCACTGATGGAAAACTAGCATCCTATACTAAGCATGTAGGATTGCAGGTAAAGGTAACAAAAGTAGTAGCAAGGACACGCTATGCATCAGGATAGGATAAACGGAAAGCAATAACATGCTACACTACTCTAATGCAAGCAGTATAGGAGAGAATAGGCAATATCTGGTGATCAGGGGGGGGCTTGCCTGGTTGCTCAGACAAGAAGGAGGGGTCGTCGGTGACGTAGTCGACCACAGGGGCATCAGCATCGTCACGGGGTCTACCGAAGAGAACAGGGGGGAGAAACAGTAAATACATAGCAAGCAAGTGCATAACAGGATAACAGGGAGAGCTAGACGTGTTCTAACGTGGTATGAGGTGATACCGGTGAAGGGGGAAACAACCGGGAAAGTATCCTTGGTGTTTCGCGTTTTTGGGCAGAGGAGCCGGAGGGGGAAAGTTGCGAGTCTGGTATGTTAGGGGTGTGTGGCGAACGAACGGGCTGCATATACGGGTTAGTCTCGTCGTTCTGAGCAACTTTCATGTAGAAAGTATTTTCATCCGAGTTACGGATTAAAAGATATGATTTTCTAAAGATTTTATTAATTACTGGAATTTAATTAATTATTTAAATTAATTCGAAAAATGGGTTAATGACATCAGCATGATGTCATGCTGATGTCAGCAGTCAACCGAGTTGACTGGTCAACCTGACCGGGGGGGTCCCACTGGTCGGTGACACATATTAATTAAACATTTTAATTAGCCTAATTATTATTAATTAGGGGGTGGGCCCCACTGTCATACATATTAATTAGCTAATTAACTAACCAGGTTAATTAGATAACTAATGTTTAATTAGTTTAATTATTTGTTTAGTTTGATTAATCAAAATTAATTAAGTTAATTATTTCTGTAATTAATTTATTAATTATAATTTTTTATATATTTTTTTAATTCTTTTTTTATAAAACGTTCTAGGCTAGGCCCACCTGTCATTGGTCCAAAGGGGCTAGTGGGCACGGGCGCAGAGGGCAAACGGGCACGGGCGATGGTTTCGGGCGCAACCCAATCGGGCACACGCCCATGGCGCAGTGGCGAGGCCGGGCGGTCACCGGAGGGGGACGCCGGCAGGAGAGCAGCAGGGCGGCGCCGGTGGCGAGGGGAGTGGCGCTGCGCGTGGGCAGCACAGACGGAGGCGGGACGCAACAGCGGCGGCGTGCGGCTACGCTAGGCGAGGCCGTGGCTGGTGCGGGCGCGGCGATGCGAGCCGCGGCGAGCGGCCAGCTTAGGGAGGTGGACCGCGGCGAGGGAGGCCGGAGCGGGGCGGAGAGTGAGCAGCGGCAGGACGTCGGCTGCGAGGTGGAGCGAGAGGCGGGAGGTGGCGGAGCCAAAATGGGGTCACGGGCATGGCGTGTCCAGGGTCGTGCGCGCGCGGGGGATGAAGGTCGCGGCGAGCGCGACAGGGGGCGCGTGCGGGCGTGGGTGCCGGCCCTGGGCGCGACAGTTCGGCACGCGCTGCGGGGAGTAGGGCGCGGGGTGAGACATGGCGACGGCAGCGGAGCAGCAGCCGCAGCAGTAGAGCAGCGACAGTGGCCGGCATTGTGGGTGGAAGGGCACGGTGCTGCGGAAGCAGAGAGGGAGGAGGGAGGCGGCGGCTCACATCGACATGCAGGGTACAGGGCAGCGAGGCATGAGGAGGAAGACGGGGACGGCCTTGTAGACGGAGACGACGTCACGATGGAGTCCGGTGGGGCAGCTCCAGCGAGGGGTCGAGGAGGAGGACGGTGAGGCGGCGTTCCAGGCAGCGACGGCGGCGTGCTTGTGAGCCCCGATCCAATCTGGATCGGGTGGAGGAGTGCGGGTGGTTGGGTTAGGGTTTGACCAGGGGTGGGGGGTTATGGGGGTAGTGGGGTGGCCGGCTGGGCCTTTGCCCAGTTGGGCTAGTTGGCCCGATAGCCTGCTGGGTCGAGGCCCAGTTCGGGGGAGGGGTCTCTTTTTCTTTTCTTTTGTTTGTCTTGTTTTGTTTTACTTTTTCTTATGTTTGTTTTGCTGTTTTGGCTAATTGTCTGGGCACCAAATGAGTTTTGTAAAATATGACAGCTGGCCCACAAATCACAGCACAATATATCCTACCACAACAACTAGTTTGGGGTAAATATCATTTCATATTTATTTTGTATTAATAAAAAGGTTATTAAATAATTTTTTCAACCACTGTTTGAGGTTATTTAAGTCACCTATCAAATTTCAATAATGTTGTTTACCATTTTATCATAGCCTCTGATTTATCTACTATTTATTGAACATTTTAGTTTTAATATTTCAAAACTTTTATTGTTTGCTTGATTTTAAATTTTGAATTTGAATCGGTTTCGAACTAACGCGAGATTAGCAACAATAACCGAGGTGACGTGGCATCATTAATGTGCGATTACTGTAGCTTAATTATTCGGGCGTCATAGGAAAGTTGAGAGTTCCCGCTGATGGGTCGCAGTGGAGAAAAATCGAAAGAAAGTACGGGAAGGAGTTTGCAGATGACGCAAGGAACGTATGGTTTGTTCTACGCGCAGATGGCATTAATCCTTTTGGGGAGCAGAGCAGCAACCATAGCACCTGGCCTGTGACTCTATGTTTGTATAACCTTCCTCCTTGGTTGTGCATGAAGCGGAAATTCATTATGATGCCAGTGCTCATCCAAGGCCCTAAGCAACCCGGCAACGACATTGATGTGTACCTAAGGCCATTAGTTGAAGAACTCTTACAACTATGGAATGGAACAGGTGTACGTGCGTGGGATGAGCACATGGGGGAAGAATTTGACCTAAAGGCGTTGCTGTTCGTGACCATCAATGATTGGCCTGCTCTCAGTAACCTTTCAGGACAGACAAACAAGGGATACCGCGCATGCACGCACTGTTTGGATGATACCGACAGTATATATTTGGCTAATTGTAAGAAGAATGTGTACCTGGGACATCTTTGATTTCTTCCGAGCAGGCATCCCGTAAGAAAGAAAGGCAAGCATTTCAAAGGTGAGGCGGATCACCGGACGAAGCCTCGCCACCATACTGGTGCTGATGTACATGATATGGTCAAGGATTTGAAGGTGGTCTTTGGAAAGGGTCCTGGTGGAGAACCTGTTCCGAATGACGCTGACGGACGCGCACCCATGTGTGGAAGAAGAAATCTAATTTTTGGAACCTGCCCTATTGGAAAGACCTAGAGGTCCACTCCGCAATCAACGTGATGCACGTGACGAAGAATCTTTGTGTGACCCGGCTTGGCTTCTTGGGCGTGTATGGGAAGACAAAAGATACACCTGAGGCACGGGAGGACAAGCAACGTATGCACGGAAAAGACGACATACATCAGGGTCATGCAAGCTACGCTCTTACCAAATAAGAGAAGGAAATCTTCTTTGAATGTCTGCTCAGTATTAAGATACCGTCTGGCTTCTCGTCAAATATAAAGGGAATAATAAACATGGCAGAGAAAAAGTTCTAGAACCTAAAGTCTCATGACTGCCACGTGATTATGACGCAACTGCTTCCGGTTGCATTGAGGGGGCTTCTACCGGAAAACATTCGATTAGCCATTGTGAAGCTATGTGCATTTCTCAATGCAATCTCTCAAAAGGTAATCGATGCAGAAATCATACCAAGGTTAGAGAATGATTTGGTGCAATGTCTTGTAAGTTTCGAGTTGGTGTTCCCACCATCCTTGTTCAACATCATGACACACGTCCTAGTTCACCTATGCGAAGAGATTAACGTTTTGGGTCCTGTATTTCTACACAATAAGTTCCCCTTTGAGAGGTTCATGGGAGTCTTAAAGAAATATGTTCATAACTGTTCTAGGCCAGAAGGAAGCATCTCCAAGGGCCATGAAAATGAGGAGGTCATTGAGTTTTGTATTGACTTTATTCCTGACCTTAAGCCGATTGGTGTTCCTGAATCACGGCATTCTGCCTTGGTGGACTGGATGGAAAAGGCACGCTAGGAGGGGAACAAATAATATGTATGGACGGACATTCTCTCACTAAAGAAAACTACACAGTTCTACCGAATTCTGCCTTGGTGGCTCCGTATATGGGTGAACACAAGAATTTGCTACGCTCCAAACACCCGGAACGGTCTGATGACTGGATTACACGTGAACAAACCAGGAGTTTCGCTAGCTGGTTGCAGACACGTACCATGCATGATGCCTCTATTGAAGATGACCTGTACTTGATGTCCCAGTTACCATCTTCGAATATAATGACTTTCAAAGGGTACGAGATAAATGGTAATACATTTTACACGATCGCCCAAGATAAGAAGAGCCCCAACCAAAACAGTGGTGTCCGCTTTGATGCAGAAACCAAGACGGGAAAGGAAACATATTATGGTTATATATAGGACATATGGGAACTTGACTATCGACGTTGTTTGAAGGTCGCTTTGTTTCGGTGCAAATGGGTCAATATGACACGAGACGGGGTAACGGAAGACCCGCAGTACGGAATGACAACAGTGGATCTCAACAATCTTGCGTATGCAGACGAACCATTCGTCCTAGCTAATGATGTGGCACATGTTTTCTATGTGAAGGACATGTCTACCAAGCTGAGAAAAAGAAAAGATAAGGAAGCGAATGCATCGTATGATGAGCCAGAGCGGCACATAGTTCTTTCTGGGAAGAGAAACATCATGGGAGTGGATGACAAGACAGACATGTCAGAAGATTATGAAAAGTTTGATGAAATTGCTCCATTCACAGAGAATATGGACCCGAGCATCCCGTTAAATGATGAAGATTTTCCATGGTTACGGCGCAAAGGGACACACGCGAAGAAAAAGTTTCACACCCAAAGATCTGGGATGTGATCGGCTTCACTATCATCACTTTTTTCTGTGTTTCACACCCAGGAGGGAATCTCTGTAATAGTTAGGGTAGTTATGTGTTTTGGCATTTGAAACACGAAGAAATATTATGTGCAAACAAATTCTTTCATGCCTTTACTGATTTTTAAAGTTAAGTTATTCACAAACTAGTGATTCACACAAATTTCAAATAATTCAAAAGGGACACACGCGAAGGGACACACGCGAAGAAAAAGTTTCACACCCAAAGATCTAGGATGTGATC
>NC_057800.1:2658345-2661519 GCF_018294505.1 Triticum aestivum
AGGAGTTTCGCTAGCTGGTTGCAGACACGTACCATGCATGACGCCTCTATTGAAGATGACCTGTACTTGCTGTCCCAGTTACCATCTTCGAATATAATGACTTTCAAAGGGTACGAGATAAATGGTAATACATTTTACACGATCGCCCAAGATAAGAAGAGCCCCAACCAAAACAGTGGTGTCCGCTTTGATGCAGAAACCAAGACGGGAAAGGAAACATATTATGGTTATATATAGGACATATGGGAACTTGACTATCGACGTGGTTTGAAGGTCCCTTTGTTTCGGTGCAAATGGGTCAATATGACACCAGGCGGGGTAACGGAAGACCCGCAGTACGGAATGACAACAGTGGATCTCAACAATCTTGCGTATGCAGACGAACCATTCGTCCTAGCTAATGATGTGGCACATGTTTTCTATGTGAAGGACATGTCTACCAAGCTGAGAAAAAGAAAAGATAAGGAAGCGAATGCATCGTATGATGAGCCAAAGCGGCACATAGTTCTTTCTGGGAAGAGAAACATCATGGGAGTGGATGACAAGACAGACATGTCAGAAGATTATGAAAAGTTTGATGAAATTGCTCCATTCACAGAGAATATGGACCCGAGCATCCCGTTAAATGATGAAGATTTTCCATGGTTACGGCGCAAAGGGACACACGCGAAGAAAAAGTTTCACACCCAAAGATCTGGGATGTGATCGGCTTCACTATCATCACTTTTTTCTGTGTTTCACACCCAGGAGGGAATCTCTGTAATAGTTAGGGTAGTTATGTCTTTTGGCATTTGAAACACGAAGAAATATTATGTGCAAACAAATTCTTTCATGCCTTTACTGATTTTTAAAGTTAAGTTATTCACAAACTAGTGATTCACACAAATTTCAAATAATTCAAAAGGGACACACGCGAAGGGACACACGCGAAGAAAAAGTTTCACATCCGAAGATCTGGGATGTGATCGGCTTCACTATCATCACTTTCTTCTGTGTTTCACACCCAGGAGGGAATCTCTGTAATAGTTAGGGTAGTTATGTGTTTTGGCATTTGAAACGCGAAGAAATATTATGTGCAAACAAATTATTTCATGCCTTTACTGATTTTTAAAGTTAAGTTATTCACAAACTAGTGATTCACACAAATTTCAAATAATTCAAAATTCAAACTATTCAAATTTGAAAACTACCGGCACTAACAGAAAGTTTCTAATTTTTGTACCTAAAGCAAAAATATTCACAAAGAAACTCTAAATACAGCAAATACAACTAAAAATAAATAAAACAAAATAAATAAAGCAGACAAGAAAAAACTAAATTAAAAAAGCCCACCTACTAGGCCACAGCGACCTGCATACGACTAGAAACCCAAATTGTAATTGGGCCAGGATGCAGGCCCGCTAGCCCAATAGGCCCATCAGGGCATAGCAGCAGACATAGGCCCGGAAGGCCTGCTTAAGAGAGGAGCTCGAGAGAGCTACCGCACTGGGGCTTATAAACCAGTGTGGGCGCCCCTCGGTTAGCGAGGTGGGACTAAACTTGCCGCACCGCACCTGCGCCAGCGCACCACCTTTAGTACCGGTTGGTGGCTGGAACTGGTACTAAAGGGTGGGTCTTTAGTACCGGTTCCAGCCACCACCCGGTACTAAAGGCCTGCCCTTCCCGCCGTTTGGCCTAGCCAAAACAGGCCTTTAGTACCGGTTGGTGGCTCCAACCGGTACTAAAGGTGTCCCCTATATAGGAAACACTTCAAAAAAATTCAGTTTCTCATCTCCCACTTATCTCTGTCGCCGCCCCGTCCCGCACCGTCGCCGCCCCTGTCGCGCCGTCCCCGTCGACTCTGCGACGCTCCCGTCCTCGTCGCGTCATCCCCGTCGACTCCGCGGCGCCCCCGTCGCCGGCCTGTCCCAGTCGCCACACCGGCCCGTCGTTGTCCCCTCCCCTCGCCGTCGCCGTCGCCTTGGATCGACCTTGCGTCGCCGTCGCCGTCGCCTTGACCTCACCCATGCGCGCTGTGAGCTCCTCCCCCGGCCCCTCTCCTCTCTCCAATCGATCAAAGCCACACCACGCACCGGCGCCGGCCATAGCGCACACACACGCGCGCGCACACACACACACACACTACACGCGCACACACACAATTTTTTTGTTTTTAGCTTTTAGTTTTTTCTATTTTTCTGTTTTTCATACAAAGTTTTAGATGAATTAATTAATAAGATTAGATTAATGTCAAATAGTATATAGAAATGTTATCTATAATATATATAATGTCAAATGTTATAGAAATGTTAGTTATATAGAAATGTTAGAAATTTGGGAAATGTTAGTTTTAGCTAGCTAGATGAATTAGATTAATTTCAAATTGTTAGACGATGATCAATGTTTTTTTAGTTTCCTATATTTTTAGTTATAAAATTTCCTCGCCATCGACCCGTTCGCGACGACGTCCTGCTTCAGAGGACCCATGTCCAGGATTGGGCTCCGCCGGGCTGGCACTGGGAGGTGCTACCTTCAGGGGCGCGACAATTAGTGAGGAACCCGGCCCCGGGTCCCGTCGTCGACCCTCATCTCCTTTCGTGGTGTTCGCGTGGGCCACTTTTGGTGCGGAGGGAGCCGGCCCCGCCGGAGGTGGTACATCGCCGTGTCAGGGAGGAGGACAAGCACGTCCATCGCTACATGGCTGCTATGGACGTCAGGTTCTCCAATACCTGGCAGGTTCTTTGGGGAGATCACCCGAGCTATGATCCAGTGATGGTTCCTTCACTTTGGTTGTCCACCGCCCACGCCTCAAGAACCGCGAGTGGCCTAGATTACTCTTTAGTATTCGATCTTTATTAGCTGCTATAGATAGCTAGCTATCTAGTGATGTATTTGATATATAATATTCGAGATGATTTATTCGACATTATATATATTATTCGAGACGATGTATTCGAGATTATATCTATTATTCGAGACTATTCGATGATGCTTACACTGGTAGAAAAAGGGCCTATAGTCCCGGTTCGTAAGGGCCTTTAGTCCCGGTTCCGGAACCGAGACTAAAGTGTCGGTACTAATACCTCCCCCCATTTAGTCCCGGTTCAATCCAGAACCGGGACTAAAGGCCCTCCATGTGGGCAGTGCGCAGAGCCCAGTCAGGAGACCCTTTGGTCCCGGTTGGTGGCACCAACC
>NC_057800.1:2661645-2667102 GCF_018294505.1 Triticum aestivum
GGCTGGGGTTTTTGTTTTTTTTTTGAAAGGGGGGGGGGGGTTGGGGGTTTTGGGGGTTAATTTAGGTGTTTCATATATTGTGTTAGCTAGTTATAATTAATAGAGAGAAGTGTCCTCTGTTATGTCCGTGCTTGGTCGACGCTACGTACTATACATACGTATATAGAGAGGACTAGACACGCTAGCTAGCTAGTAAGCAAACAAAGGAAACAGAAGATTGTCATGAACATATATGCATATATACAGAGATAAGTGATATCGACCACCTCTCCTTCTCCGAGAGATTGGTCGAACAACAAGTTCTCGTATATCTATCTGACACTACCGGCTACATATATACAATAATTATCTCTTACAAATATAATCATACGGACTCAGGGTCTACATAGAATTCTCCGTCTTCAGGGATCACGTGGTCAAGAAAGAATGCCGCCAATTCCTCTTGAATTGCTCGCATGCGAGCTGGTGCTAGGAGTTCATCCCGCTTCCGAAACATCTAACTTGAAGAAGGGGGTCAATACATATATATATGAATGAATGAAACTCAACACAAATGATGGTAATAAAATAAAATTGTGAATGTTGTTATTTACGTACTTCATATTGTTCGTTAGAGTACCTGCCCCGCTCACAGGTCGTGTGGCGGATGGACTCGCAGATGTAGTATCCACAGAAATCATTCCCTTGTTCCTGCCACAACCACTTTACAAGAAATAGAGGTCAATCAAACTGATAAGCAAGAATGCTAAATGGTATTGATGAAACTAGCGCTTGAATCACTAGGAGATGCGCGGAACATGCTACTATAGTACTTACTTTCGGGTGTCTAAATTCCAGCTCCTTCGGTAGTCCCGGAACTGTTTTGGTGAATTTTCTCCAAACCCTGCCGGACAAAGAAAACAATTACTTGATATCAGGAAATGAACAAAGTTGCTGATATGGTGGATAATGATCGATTTAACTTACTTCTTGAGGATTTCAGTCATGTCCGCATACTCCTTGGGATCTTTTCGTTTAGAGTCCAAGACGGTTACTACTCCCTGCTCAAGCTTAATCTCTAGGAGAATAAAGTGGAAACTGCACACACATGCATAACTCATGAATTACATTACTATAACCTTGACTAATATATAAGTGAAACCGAATACGCACAAGATAGTAACACTCACTTGAAGTTCTAAGGAAAGAGTATTATATCTTTGTTTTGATTTATTACGAATGATCGTAGCAAGCTGGCCTCGGTAGCTGCGGCGTGAAGTTTAACCTGAGTTGCATCTATGAGATATGTGTTAATGAACCCAATATCACCGACTTGTCTTTTCTTCAATTCGGCGATCTTCAATCTGCATAATATAGTGAGGATGATTATAAATACATGCAATGAAAGAGCTAAGCTATATAGAGAAACTTAATGACAGAAGTAGTACTACTTACAGACAGTAGCAGGCAACCGTTGTTTTATCGAGGGCCAATTGATTGAAAAACTGATAGAACTCCTCAAATGGAACAGGCAACAGATCAATTCCAACGAGGTCATGCTCCTTTTTAACTTTCACATACAAAGTACTCCTCCCCCCAGAGTCTCTGCAGATTTTCAAGTACCAATCATGCAATCTTCGCATCATCGTTGATAGAGATCTTTCATCTTTGACGAGAGGCTTCCCGTACTTGTATCTTTGTATCTGCACCTCCATGGGTTCATAATGTACTTCGTCGGGCAGGTAATCTGCAAGATTGCTATAACCGGGCACCATCCTCGGATCATTATCGACGTTGTGGCTAGGCACCTTGAGCGGGGGGCACGATTGCTTCGCTTGTTCGCTGAGCTGGGCAATTTGTTTCCCAGCTCATCATTCTTTCAGCCTTTGATCACTGACAGTACTTCCCGACCGCTCCGCTTTGGCAAATTCCTTTCCAATAATGCGGTCATAGTTTCCTTTCGGCGGATCAGACTTCGGTGGTTTTGTGAGGGCAACCAGAGTGCGCTTCACTTTGACCCGTTCTACCTTCTCCTCCGTAGGTGGATGTTTCTTTGCTTTCACCCCTTCAAAGAATTTCTTCACTTCTTCTCGCGCAATCTCGGCGTTCTCCTCCTGGGTCCTCTCGTATGGTAACTTCTCTGGAGTCTTCAGAGAAGGACCGAATCTGTATGTCCTCCCGCCTCTGGTTGTACTGCTAGACGCCGACCGAGCAGACGTAGCGGTTGTCTTCTTTACTTGCTTAAGAGGCGAAGGAGAAGGACTACGACGCGCCGGAGCAGCTGGAGCGGCGGCAGGTCTCTTCCGCCCTTGCTGACGAGGCGGAGAAGGAGAAGGCTGGCTGCTCGGGCGCGTCGGCGCAGGCGGAGAAGGAGGCGGAGTGCCGCCACGCACCGGAGAAGGAGCCGGCCGAGGGCCCTGATCGTCACTCGCCGGAGGAGGAGGCGGTGGAGGCGGAGTGCCCTGACTCACCGGAGGAGGAGGAGGAGGCGCCAGTGGCGTCCAGTTTGGAAGGTTGATGAGCTCCTTCCGCCATAGGCATGGAGTCTTCAGAGCAGACCCCAGCCGAGTCTCCCCTTCACCGGTAGGGTGGTCAAGCTGGAGGTCCTCAAATCCCTCCGTTATCTCATCCACCATCACCCTAGCATATCCTTCTGGAATCGGCCGGCAGTGAAAAGTTGCGCCGGGTTCAGTAGGAAAAACAGAGCCAACAGCCGCCTTGACCTTCAAATTCATTCATTGCGTCATAAGGTGGCAATTTTGAGACCCCGTTATAGCATCCACGGGATAGCTGGCAGGAGCCGTCAAGGCATGCTCCGGCTGAAGCAGCTCGGTGGAAGCCACGCTACTTCTGCGCTGAGATGGCGGGGTAGCTTCGGGGGAGGCTTCGGCAGTACGTTTGCTGTGATTTGCTTCTCGTTCCTCTATCGCGTCTACCCTTGCTTTTAGCGCCTGCATTTGGGTCTGCTGCACTTTTTTCCTCCTCTCATGGGATTGGTAACCGCTTGCGTCCGGAAACCCAACCTTCCATGGAATGGAGCCTGGCGTGCCTCGTGTCCGTCCAGGGTGCTCAGGATTCCCGAGGGCCATTGTGAGCTCGTCGTTCTCTCTGTCTGGAAAGAACGTCCCTTCCTGCGCTGGTTCGATATACTGCTTAAGCTTACTGACTGGTATGTCCATCTGATCGTTCGTCCAAATGCACTTCCCTGTTACAGGGTCCAGTGTTCCGCCAGCCCCGAAGAACCAAGTCCGGCAACGGTCTGGCCAGTTAATTGTCTCTGGTTCGATCCCTTTATGAACCAGATCATTCTCAGTCTTGGACCACTTAGGCCGGGCTACGAGGTAGCCACCTGACCCCGTGCGATGGTGAAGCTTCTTCTTCGCAGCATTTTGCTTGTTTGTCGCCGACATCTTCTTACTCTTCTCCGATGTCTTGTGGGCCACAAATGCGGGCCAATGATCTCTGATCTTCTCATATCTGCCCTTGAATTCTGGTGTCTCATTATTTTCGACAAACTTATTCAGCTCTTTCTTCCACCTCCTGAATAGTTCTGCCATCCTCTTCAGAGCAAAAGACTTGATTAATTTCTCTTTAACTGGGTTCTCTGGATTATCCTCAGGCGGTAGGGTGAAATTTGACTTCAGCTCAGTCCAAAGATCATTTTTCTGCATATCATTGACATAAGAGACCTCAGGGTCTTCTGTAGCCGTCTTAAACCATTGCTGGATGCTTATCGGGATCTTGTCCCTAACCAGAACCCCGCACTGAGCAACAAATGCGCTCTTTGTCCGGAGGGGTTCAATAGGTTGGCCGTCGGGCGCGATTGCTATGATCTCAAACTTTTCATCCGAGCTCAACTTTTTCTTCGGGCCTCGTCTCTTTACCGAAGTTGTGCTCGATCCGGAGGGCTAGAAAAAAGAACAAAGACTTAATTAATATGTGTACATACCAAAACAATGAATGCATCAATCAGCTAGTCAGCATAGGCTTAACTAATATATATACCTGGCCGGACTCGGTTCGGTCACCGGAGCCGTCATCACGGTCTCCTTCTTGCACCGGCATTGGGTCACCGGAGCCGTCCTCATGTTCTTCTTCTTGCACCGGCATTAGGTCACCGTAGCCAGCTTGTTCACCGTCTCCTTCCAGACCATCGGTTTCGTTGAGAAACAACGAGATGGCATCACTTCCTTCTGCGATTATGTCCCTCAACAACGCTTCTTTTGTTACTTCGTCTAGGGCGGTGTCCATAGTTTCTTAAAATTTTTACAACATGGCAATTATTATTCAAACATGACAGATGGATATATTAGTGCCAAACGTAGAACTACCTAATCATAGTAAGCTATCGGGACGGGGTATATATCGACAACGATGACACTACATCTATGTCCCTCGACGACCCTTGTTCCCGATAAAAAAAAGAGGAAGAAGAAGAAAAATAAGAGGAGAAGATCTCCTCTATTCTTTCTTCTCCTCTTTTTTTTCTTCTTCCTCTTCTTTTTTTATCCTCTTCTTCCTCTCATGTTCGATAGGACCGCCGAGGGGTCGGGAGGTTGCCTAGTGTCAAGGGATTCAACAAAACCATGTCTTCATCATTAGGCGAAAGTAACATGTGCATGATGGTACGAAGGTCTTCAAAGTTGTTCTGGAACGGAGTCCCAGATAGGATAATTCACTTTTTTGTACAAAGTTCAGCAAGAGCCTTCCGAATATCACTATTTGGAAGGCCTTTGCTGAATTGGTACCAAAAGGCGGATTATTCTATCCGGGACTCCATTCCAGAACAACTTTGCAGAACTTCGTACCAACATGCCATGGTTACTTCCGGCTAATGATGAAGGCATGGATTTCTTCAATACTTTGACACTAGGAAACCTCTCTCTACTTTCGGCTAATAAGAATAAGAAGAAGAAGAAGAAGAAGAAGAAGAAGAAGAATAAAATAAGAAAAAAAAGAGGAGAAGAAGAAAGGAATAGTGGAGAAGAAGAGAAAATAGAAATTCTATTTTCTCTTCTTCTCCACTATTCCTTTCTTCTTCTCCTCTTCTTTTTCTTCTTTTTTCTTCTTCTTATTTATTTCTCATCTTCTTTCGGTAGAGGAAACCCTAAATAGCTAGCAAGTATCGTGGGTGTGAGATACATGTGGCCTTCGGTGTCGGACACTACATCCACGTCCCACAAGTGACGTGGGCGTCGAAGCCCGCGCCACTTGTGGGATGTGGGTGTAGTGTCCGACACCGACGGTACATGTATCTCACACCGACGATACTTTCTATTTAGGGTTTCTCCTCTACCGCTCCTCGACCTCTCGACGACCCTCGTTCCCGATAAAATAAAGAGGAAGAAGAAGAAGAAAAAAGAAGAAAAGAAAAAATAGAGGAGAAGACTTCCTCTTCTTCCTCTCCTCTTCTTCTCCCTCTTCTTCCCCTTCTTCCTCGCCTCTCTCATGAATGTCCGACGTTCTCGACCCCCCCCC
>NC_057800.1:2667415-2668463 GCF_018294505.1 Triticum aestivum
AGGGCGACGGCGGGGCGCGCTCGGCGGCGGCGGATGGCGGAGCTCGGGCCGGGGGCGCGCGGGGCAGGAGCTCGGGGGCTCGGGGACGGCGGAGCTCGAGGGCGAGGGCGAGGGCGACGGCTGGGCGGCTCGGGGTCAGCAACGACGGCGAGGCAGGGCGTGCTCGGGGGCGGGGCAGGGGCAACGGCGGCGACGGCGAGGCGAGTAGAGGGGCAGCCTGGCGGCGATCGAAGAAACTGTACCAAAATTTTCACAAGTGTGGCTTATATAGACGGAGCATTGGTCCCGGTTGGTGGCACCAACCATGACCATTTCCCCCTTTGGTCCCGGTTCGAGCCACCAACCGGGACCAAAGGCCTCTTTTCGGCAGCCCAAAGGGCGGGAAGCGAAGGCCATTGGTCCCGGTTGCTGGCACCAACCGGGACTAAAGGGGGGCAATGGTCACGGCTGGTGCCACCAACCGGGACCAATGGCACCTTTAGTCCCGGTTGGTGCCACCAACCGGGACCAATACCCTTGTGCTGCCCCGCGCCCAAAAGTTTAGTCCCACATTGCTAGTTGACAGTGCCCAACACCAGTTTATAAGCTCTGCTACCTCCTCCCTCTCGAACTCCTCTGAACTGCAGGCCTATGGGCCTAATTTGACACTGCTTTGCCTGTGGGCCTATTGGGCCTTCTGCGGGCCTGAATCCTGGCCCATGTAGGGTTTCTAGTCGTATTCAGGTCGTGGAGGCCCAGTAGGTGGCATTTTTTTGGTTTTTTCTTTTTTATTTCTACATTTTTTTGGTTTTTTATTTTTTTTATTTCTACTTAAAACTAAATACTTACAGTTTTTTAGTGATTCCTTTTTGCTTTTAGGTCACAAAAATTATAAACTTTCTGTTAGTGCCATTAGTTTTAAATTTTAAATAGTTTAAATTTGAATTTTTAAAAATTTGTGTGAATCACTAGTTTATGAATAACTTTACTATAAAATTAGAATATTTTTTTCTATTTATTTTTTATTTCTACTTACAACTAAATACTAACAGTTTTTTAGTGATTTCTT
>NC_057800.1:2668808-2678363 GCF_018294505.1 Triticum aestivum
TTTTTGCTTTTAGGTCACAAAAATTATAAACTTTCTGTTAGTGCCATTAGTTTTAAATTTTAAATAGTTTAAACTTGAATTTTTAAAAATTTGTGTGAATCACTAGTTTATGAATAACTTTACTATAAAATTAGAATTTTTTTCTTCTTTGCTATTTATTTTTTATTTATACTTACAATTAAATACTTATAGTTTGATTTTAGGTCACACAAATTATATTCTTTTTGCTATTGAAGAATATTATAGTTTTATTTTAGTTGATCATAACATAATATTTTAATTGATTGTTTTTATATAATGAACTCTGAAAAGGTTGAAAGTTGGCATGGTATCATCATTACACCCACATAGCATGTTCCAAAAAGTAGAGAGGGTTACGACAAAAACTTGATGCACTGCGTGTACAAAATGGACAATCACTTTCGAAGTATCAAAGTTTCGAACCATAAAACATGAAAGCATTTCAAATGAACTCTGAAAAAGTTGAAAGTTGGGATGGTATCATAATTTCACCCACATAGCATTTGCTTATTGCGGGAGAAAGTCTTCACTTTTTCTTCGCTTGTGTCATTTGCTTATTGCGCCGTAACCATGGATAATCTTCATTATTTATCAGGATGCTTGGGTCAGCCTTGACATTGAAGGGAGGAATTTCATGAAACTTTTCATAATCTTCAGACATGTCTGTCTTGCCGTCCACTCCCAGGATGTCCCTTTTTCCTGAAAGAACTATGTGGCGCTTTGGCTCATCGTGTGATGTATTCGCTTCCTTATCTTTTCTTTTTCTCGGTTTGGTAGACATGTCCTTCACATAGATAACCTGTGCCACATCATTGGCTAGGACGAACGGTTCGTCAGTGTACCCAAGATTTTTCAGATCCACTGTTGTCATTCCGTACTGTGGGTTTACCTGTACCCCGCCGCCTAACAGATTGACCCATTTGCACTTAAACAAAGGGACCTTAAAATCAGGTCCGTAGTCAAGTTCCCATATGTCCACTATGTAACCATAATATGTGTCATTTCCGCTCTCGGTTGCTGCATCAAAGCGGACACCGCTGTTTTGGTTGGTGCTCTTTTGATCTTGGGCGATCGTGTAAAATGTATTCCCATTTATCTCGTATCCTTTGTAAGTCAATACAGTCAAAGATGGTCCCCTGGACAACAAGTACAACTCATCACAAACAGTGTTGTCACCTCTGAGATGTGTTTCCAACCAACTGTTGAAAGTCCTGATGTGTTCACATGTAATCCAGTCGTCGCACTGCTCCGGGTGTTTGGAGCGCAGACTGTTCTTGTGTTCATCGACATACAGGGTCACCAAGGTAGAGTTCTGTAGAACTGTGTAGTGTTCTTGAGACTAAGAATATCCGTCCCTGGATATTATTGAGTCTCTTCCCAGAGTGCCTTTTCCAGTCAGTCTCCCCTCATACCGCGATTTAGGGAGACCTATCTTGTTAAGGCCAGGAATGAAGTCAACACAAAACCCGATAGCATCCTATGTTTGATGGCCCATGGAGATGATTCCTTCTGGCCTAGCGCGGTTACGGACATATTTCTTTAGGACTCCCATGAACCTCTCAAAGGGGAACATATTGTGTAGAAATACGGGCCCAAGATGACAATCTCGTCGACTAGATGAACTAGGACGTGCGTCATGATATTGAAGAAGGATGGTGGGAACACCAGCTCGAAACTGACAAGACATTGCGCCACATCGCTCCTTAGCATTGGTACGATTTCTGGATCGATCACCTTCTGAGAGATTGCATTGAGGAATGCACATAGCTTCACAATGGCTAATCGAACGTTTTCTGGTAGAAGCCCCCACAATGCAACCGGAAGCAGTTGTGTCATAATCACATGGCAGTCATGAGACTTTAGGTTCTAAAACTTTTTCTCTGGCATATTTATTATTCCCTTTATATTCGACGAGAAGCCAGTCGTGACCTTCATACTGAGCAGGCATTCAAAGAAGATTTCTTTCTCTTCTTTCGTAAGAGCGTAGCTGGCAGGACCTTTATACTGCTTCGGAGGCATGCCGTCTTTTTCGTGCAAACGTTGCAGGTCCTCTCGTGCCTCAGGTGTATCTTTTGTCTTCCCATACACGCCCAAGAAGCCTAGCAGGTTCACGCAAAGGTTCTTCGTCACGTGCATCACGTCGATTGAGGAGCGGACCTCTAGGTCTTTCCAGTAGGGTAGGTCCCAAAATATAGATTTCTTCTTCCACATGGGTGCGTGTCCCTCAGTGTCATTCGGAACAGCTAGTCCACCGAGACCCTTTCCAAAGATTACGTGGTGTAAATCATTGACCATAGCAAGCACGTGATCACCGGTGCGCATGGCGGGCTTCTTCCGGTGATCTGCCTCGCCTTTGAAATGCTTGCCTTTCTTTCGACATTGATGGTTGGTCGGAAGAAATCGACAATGGCCCAGGTACACATTCTTCCTGCATTTCTCCAGGTATATACTTTCAGTGTCATCTAAACAGTGCATGTATGCGTGGTATCCTTTGTTTGTCTGTCCTGAAAGGTAACTGAGAGCGGGTCAATCGTTGATGGTCACGAACAGCAACGCCTTAAGGTTAAATTCCTCCTGTCTGTGCTCATCCCACATACGTACACCGTTTCCATTCCACAGCTGTAAAAGTTCTTCAACTAATGGCCTTAGGTACACATCAATTTCGTTGCCGGGTTGCTTAGGGCCTTGGATGAGAACTGGCATCATAATGAACTTCCGCTTCATGGACATCCAAGGAGGAAGGTTATACATACATAGAGTCACGGGCCAGGTGCTGTGATTGCTGCTCTGCTCCCCGAAAGGATTAATGCCATCCGCGCTTAAAGCAAACCATACATTCCTTGGGTCCTTTGCAATCTCATCCCAGTACTTTCTCTCGATTTTTCTCCACTGCGACCCGTCAGCGGGTGCTCTCAACTTCCCATCTTTCTTTCGGTTCTCACTGTGCCATCGCATCAACTTGGCATGCTCTTCGTTTCTAAACAGACGTTTCAACCGTGGTATTATAGGAGCATACCACATCACCTTCGCAGGAACCCTCTTCCTGAGGGGCTCACCGTCAACATCACCAGGGTCATCTCGTCTGATCTTATACCGCAACGCACCGCATACCGGGCATGCGTTCAGATCCTTGTATGCACTGCGGTAGAGGATGCAGTCATTAGGGCATGCATGTATCTTCTCCACCTCCAATCCTAGAGGGCATACGACCTTCTTTACTGCGTATGTACTGTCGGGCAATTCGTTATCCTTTGGAAGCTTCTTCTTCAATATTTTCAGTAGCTTCTCAAATCCTTTGTCAGCCACAGCATTCTCTGCCTTCCACTGCAGCAATTCCAGTATGGTACCGAGCTTTGTGTTGCCATCTTCGCAATTGGGGTATAACCCTTTTTTGGGATCCTCTAACATGCGATCGAACTTCAGCTTCTCCTTTTGACTAATGCATTGCGTCCTTGCGTCGACAATGACCCGGCAGAGATCATCATCATCAGGCACATCGTCTGGTTCCTCTTGATCTTCAGCAGCTTCACCTGTGGCAGCATCATTGGGCACATCGTCTGGTTCCTCTTGATCTTCACCACCTCCCCCCGTTGCAGCATCACCGTATTCAGGGGGCACATAGTTTTCATCGTACTCTTCTTCTTTGCCTTCTTCCATCATAACCCCTATTTCTCCGTGCCTCGTCCAAACATTATAGTGTGGCATGAAACCCATGTAAAGCAGGTGGGAGTGAAGGATTTTTCGGTTAGAGTAAGACCTCATATTCCCACATTCAGTGCCTGGACAACACATAAAACCATTCTGCTTGTTTGCCTCAGCCGCATCGAGAAACTCATGCACACCCTTAATGTACTCGCGGGTGTGTCTGTCACCATACATCCATTGCCGGTTCATCTGCGTGCATTATATATAATTAAGTGTCCAAATTAATAGAAGTTCATCATCACATTAAAACAAAAGTGCATACATAGTTCTCATCTAACAACATATAGCTCTCCAGAGCATCTAATTAAATAAACCATACATTGAAACTATGTAAAACATTTCAATGCGAAAACAAATGCGATCATAATCGCAACCAAGGTAACAATTGATCCAACGGCATAATGATACCAAGCCTCGGTATGAATGGCATATTTTCTAATCTTTCTAATCTTCAAGCGCATTGCATCCATCTTGATCTTGTGATCATCGACGACATCCGCAACATGCAACTCCAATATCATCTTCTCCTCCTCAATTTTTTTTATTTTTTCCTTCAACAAATTGTTTTCTTCTTCAACGAAATTTAACCTCTCGACAATAGGGTCAGTTGGCATTTCCGATTCACATACATCCTAGATAAATAAAATCTATGTCACGTTGGTCGGCATAATTTTCATAAACAATAAATGAACCAATAGTTATAAAGATAATATACATACCAAATCCGAATCATAGACAGGACGAGGGCCGACGGGGGCGGATACCAAAACCATCGCACTATATAAGATGCAATAATAAATGTAAGAAAATGATACTAGTATCTATCTAAACATACAAGTAAGAATATTTTTCCTTTCAGAAAGAAGATAAGAACAAGAGGCTCACCACGGTGGTGTCTGTGATGAGATCGGTGCGGGTGATCGACGGCGGTGAAGACGAGGACGGGGCATGACGGACCGCTAAATCTAGACAAATCTTGAGGAAAATGGAGCTTGGAGGTCGAGCTTCGAGAGGAGAAAGCTTAAGTAGTGTGGCTCGGGCATTCCATCGAACACCTCATGTGCATAGGAGGTGAGCTAGAGCACCACAAAGCCCTCTCTCCCTCGGCCAGAAAAAACAGAGCACTGTGCTCTGCTCGCGGGCGAGGGGTATATATACGCAATTCATTGGTCCCGGTTCATGGCATGAGCCGGGACTAAAGGGGAGCCTTTGGTCCCGGTTCAAGCCACCAACCGGGACCAATGGTGGTGGGCCAGGAGGGAGGCCCTTTGGTCCCGGTTCATCCCACCAACTGGGACCAAAAGGTCCAGATGAACCGGGACCAATGGCCCATGTGGCCCGGCCGGCCCCCTGGGCTCATGAACCGGGACCAGTGCCCACATTGGTCCCGGTTCTAGACTGAACCGGGACTAATGGGCTGATGCGGCCTGGACCATAGCCCTGTTTTCTACTAGTGTTATTATGTACTATGATTGATTCAATTTTTCCTTATTAATTGATTGCATCCATGCATTTTAATTTGAATACTAAATTGTTTTATATTTCTTTTGGATTAATTAAATAAAAGCTATGGCGGACAATACCGGCAGAGAGGGTGAAGAGACCCTGTTTGATATCATACGCCATCCTCGCGGGCCAGATGATGATCAGAATGAAGAAGATTATGACGGATCCGAATTTATAAACAACACCGGGAGGGTGATATGATATTCAATCGCGACGACCGAATTAATGAAGTCATGAACTATGATTGTGATGATGACGAAGAAAATGTTGATCTTGAAACAACAAAGACCGGCAAGGTATATATATTGATATAAGCAGGCATCTGGTGATCATCACATGTTTTAAATGTCTTGAAGATATATTAACGAATCGATCTTTCTTCTTTCAGCCATCCGGATCGAGCAAATCTTCAGGCAACAAGAAACGAGGCCCAAACAAAAAGTTGAAGGAGGGCGTAAAGTACAATATCGAGGCCATCAAACCTAATGGCGAACCATTAGCGCCTAAGAAGATTGCGGACAAGTTCATTCGTCAGTGCGGAGTTCTTGTGAAGGACCAACTCCTGATCTCCCTTCAAGCATGGAGAGAGCCAGCAAAGCCAAGTCCAGATGTTACTTTTGTCGACGACAGACAAAAAAGTCTGCTTTGGGAAACTCTCATGGAACATTTCACCCTGCCAGATCATTTCACAGATGCAGATGTGGAGAAAGTCAAGGACGCTGCTCTTAGGAAGATGGCGGTTGCATTCAACAACCACAAGAATCGTGTATGGGGCAAGTACGTCAAGGGAGGAAGGAAGACTCCAGTATTCGAGGGAACACTAGAGAAGCAAAGTGCTCATTGGGACGATTTCGTGAAATTCAAGGATTCGGAATTAGCTAAGGAACGGTCGAGAATAAACAAGAAGAATGCCGAAAAAAAGGGTAAGTTCCATAAGCTGGGCCAGGTGGCTACGCGGTGGCAATGCCTAAGTGGGATAAGTCTGAGAAAGAGATGGAGGATGCAGGTTTCTCTCCGGTTACTAGGAGCTGGCCCCCCAGGTGCAGGACTTGGTTCTATGCGCATGTGGGGGAGTTGGACCCGAAGACAGGCAAAGTTTCGAAGAAGGCATGTCTGAACGGAGCCGACGATAAGCTACTTGTTGCAATACAAGAGGCTCGATCGGTGGTGTTCCAGCCCAACAGAGAGAACGACGAGCTTACGCGTGCCCTGGGAAATCCTGAACACCCGGGAAGAACAAGAGGCAAGTGCATTATTCCGTTGTATGAGGGGTTTTCGGACTGGAACGCCGACTACATAACCCGTGCGAGAAAGAAGATTGCGGAGGAGAAGAAGAGGAAGATGGAGGAGGAGCATAGGAAGCTGGACTATGAACGCCTTCAAGGCCTAGAATCAGCGCACGCGGACTTGGCAGTCAAATTCCAGCGGCAGCAGGAGCAGATCGACTCACTTAGCCAGGAAAGGGGGTCTCAGCAGCTGTATCAGCTAGCGGATGATCCAGCATTGGATAGCACCGCCCCATCCATGCCGAGAAGCAGCGTGGGTTCCGCCCCAGGCGACACAATGCTGGATAGATACCCCGTGGATGACATCATGGAGAACACTAACTGCGAGCTACACTTCAAAATGAAGAACATATCCATGAAGGTGGCGGACGCCGTTACTTTTACAAATCCTCCCGAGGCAACCTTCCATTGCAACCCGATTCCAGCGGGCTATGCTCGTGTCTTGGTTGATGAGGAGGTGGACCCATATTCGGGGCTACAGCTTGACATTCCTGGAGGTGACGACGAGCACACATTGGGAGAGGCCATACATCTTCTCATCCTATGGAGAAAGGATTGCATCCTCTTTTGAAGGCCATCGACACCGCGTCACCCGACTTCTCGTCGAAGTCCGCCACCGAGTCAGCAGACTCCCGCTCCTCCAAGTCCACCAACGCGTGAGGCCACTCCTCCTCCTCCAAGTTTGGCAAAGTGTCAGGCCACTCCTCCTCCAAGTCCGACACAGCGTCAGACGTCCACTCCTCCTCCAAGTCCGGAACAACTTCAGGCCACTCCTCCTCAAGTCTCGCACAGCTTCAGGCCACTTCTCCTCGTCCAACTCAGCCACGTCAGCCGTTTCCGCTGCCTCGGCAATCACGGAAGAGAGCCGCCGCAGCTATGGTGTGTATCGGTACAAGTCGAGGTAGTACGGGAGGTACAGACGGAGGCAAGCGATTTCAATATGGTCCAAGCAGCCTCGCGCCTCTTCCGCAGAGGCGTTATGACAAGTCCGAGGAGGAAAACGCAGCCATATCGAAGGCCAAGGTGGAAGCCCATTTTGAACCGAAACCGCCACCACCGCCAAGGGAGAAAGTGCCTGAGGAAAAGATGGACCACTTCATTCGTATGGCTAGACCACCATCTCCCAAGCCTGTTGACACAGACTATGAGCGCCACATCAGGAAGTTAAATCGAGCATGTCTACAGAAAGAGGTGAGCTCGAGCTCGAGTAAATCAACTGGCAAAAAATGCGGTAAAACTGTTCCCCAGCTGGGAGAACAGGCGGCGCAATCAATCCCCCCGCTTGTTGTGCCAACAACACAAAAGAGTACACGCGCCCAATATTATTGTGGGCAAACCGTTAACGTTCCCCAGCTGGGCGATGTGGTAATAACCAAGGAGCATATAAGGCAGGCTGAAATCCTCAAGATCACTGTTGGACAACTCCTCGAGATCGAGCCAATGCCTCTGCTTACAAAGGAGGAAATAAAACGGAAATATGTCCGGGGCCAACCTTTGGTCGAGCCAGACGAGGTCAAGAAGCTCCCAACGAGAATGTATGAATTGCATCAATGGTACATGAACATTACCAAGATTTCCAATCGAGAGTACCTCATGGTGAATGTCAAGAAGGATCATTACTACCATGAGAAAGCTGTGGCCGTTGAGTATTCAGAACTATTTCAGTTATACAATCAAGATGCACTCGACAAATCTATCGTTAGTTTCTATTGTCTGTAAGTGATTTCTTTTTGTATTTTAAGTCTCAAGCTAGCTGTAGTGATCATGTTGATCAATCATTACCTGTAATTATCCTCACTATATTCTTTTCTGTGGTATTATGCAGGATGAAGATGTACGAAATGAAAAAAGGTGGACGCTATGGCATCGGGTTCATTAACCCAAATACCGTTAATGATTACACATGGAAATTAGATGCATATTATGAAAAAAGTGTAGAGGAAAGCATGCTAGAGTTCTTGAAGCGCCTCAATATCAATGAAGATATACTACTTCCTTACAACTTCCAGTGAGTCACACTGTCTTATACTACAAATTCTCTGTTTTTGCCTACTAGCTAGCTACATGTTTTTGCTTACATATGCCCGCTTAATTAAGACATGCAAACATGTGTGCGTGCAGATTTCACTGGATCTTGTTAATCATTAAAGTTGATGAAGGAACAGTTGAAGTACTAGACTCACTACCTAAGAAAGCAAGTGACTATACCATCGTGAAGGGGATAGTCACCAAGTAATTTCAATCATTATTAACTATATCTCGACCTATTTAATTAGTTTGTCATTTCCTGATAACAAATATTTAATAACCCATTTATTCATTTTCTTTGTCGGCGGGCAGGGCTTGGGCAAAGTTCATCAGCGTCACTCCAGGCAAATGGAATCGAAATCTGAAATGGTTTCGACCCAAGGTAAGTAATTAAGTAGTACTAGCTAGCTAGCTGCCATCTCTTTAATTATCATGCTTGATTAATTATTATCTGATCAAATTCCATTCTCGTAAAGGCCCTTGAGTAGGCGCAGGGGACTGATCTGTGCGCATACTGCATTTGCGAGAACATTCGCATGATGGCGTCCGTAAGGAGCAGATCTCAAAGACAGGAATGGGTACGTTTGTCAGAACACTATTCACAATTTTTACACCATTATCGATATCTAGTCACACAACTAATACACATGCATATTGATCTCCTTCTTAACAGTTCATAGAGGTGTGGGAGAAGCTCCTACCAACGAAGCGCGTACAAGCACATCAAGAGGAAATAGCGGGATTTTTGCTCGACCAGGTCATAGATCCCAAAGGAGAATACTATTACCCGCTACCGCCCCCATGAACCACTTCCAATTGTCATCATGCTCCGAAGGCACCAATTAGGCTAATGCCACTGGCTCCGAAGGCACCAATTAGGAGAAATTGTATATAGCTACCTAATTGTATACATATATACATGTGTGTATCTATGTGTGAATTAATTATAATGGTGGTTGTGAGACATTCGATGATATATATATATATATATATATATATATATATATAT
>NC_057800.1:2678683-2709811 GCF_018294505.1 Triticum aestivum
CTAGACATTATATTTATATATATGCATAACGTGTACAATATGTAGCATCGTAAGATACCAGCAAACGAAAAAGAATTAAATGGAAAACACAAAATTAAATGAAAAATAAATCATAAACCCAAACCCCCCCAACCTTTTAATACCGGTTGGTGTCACCAACCGGTACTAAAGGGCTCCCTACCCCCGGAGCTGGCTCTTGCCACGTGGTTGCCCTTTAGCACCGGTTCGTGCTGAACCGGTACTAAAGGGGGGGGGGGGGGCTTTAGTGCCCACACTTTAGTGCCGGTTACCGAACTGGCACTAAAGGGCCTTACGAACCGGTGCTATTGCCCGGTTCTACACTAGTGTAATTTTAAAATGTGATAAAGCAATCTTCAACACATTTGGTTCTCTTCGAGGGTTCTCGCATGTGATAATGGAAGTTGATTACATGGAACACTCGCCACAATTCTCGTTTAATTCTGGCTCATATCCTGTTACAAATAGTAGCGCTCAGCAATATTTCCTCTTTTTTTGTTATTCAGCATGTAAACAGGTCAGCAAACCTTGCGGCGCATCTTCGTGCGAACCGTGCTTGCTGCACTTTGAATGTGGCCAAGAGCTATCTTGATGAAACACCTCACTTCCTACTTATTTTTTGCGGGGTACCTCGCTTCCTAGTGACCAGTGTCTTTGCTGATCGTCCTAAGAATGCTTATATATGAATAAAGCTCTCTCATTTACCCGCAAAAAAGATTAAGCCATATTAACCGGAAAGGAGGGAGTATGGACTAGCACTACTTTTTGGTGTGTCCCATCAAGCTTGCGGGACAAGGTGAAGCTCGCTTATGCCTTTTGACTAATGCAACCTACCCTCTGTGGACTTGCATCAGTCCATTCGGTGTCAGATTGTCAGAGGCATACACTGTAGTACCCAACATGCGGAGTACCATCATTGTTTGACTTCACGAAGGGGAAAAGAGCCAAGCGTAGTACTAGTATGCGTACTTGGTTTTCCATCTTCATACTACTCCACCCTCTATCACAGTTTACACAGCGCGCTTCATTATGATGCATTTCTCTCAATGCATTTCCACCACCAGAGAGACTTTAGACGTGTTTGGTTTAATGCTCAATTAATTAGGGCGTGGTAACCGCAATCAAGTCCACAATTTTCTCTCCATGTACTGTACTACTACGGAGTGCATGCATGTGTGTACCAGGGGTGGAAGCACTGCATGCATGTGTGTACGCATTATTCCCTCTAGTAATAGACGCTGTGCTATAACTACCAATGCTATTTTCAGGCCGATCGCTAGTCGCCTTGGCCCCACAGATTTTTTTTTCTTTTTTCTGAAGCGTGCTGTATAAACAGTAACGGATGGAGTAGTATGAGCGCATTCAAAGAAGAGTGTATTGATGGTTGCTTCTTCAGAGCAACTTACAGTAGGAAAGGTGGGGCTTATGATTTGAATGCTCATTGCTCACTATTAATGCAGCGCAACGACCGGGCTGAGTCTCCCATGCGGTTGTGCACTACCACCTCGGTTCTTAAATATACTCCGGAGTATTTGTATTTCTAGAGATTTCAACGAGTGACTACTCAAATATTTGTCTTTTTAGAGATTTCAAATGGACTAGCACATAGGATGTATATAGACATATTTTAGAGTGTAGATTCACTCATTTTGCGCCGTATGTAGTCACTCGTTGAAATCTCTGTTAAGACGAATAGAATATTTAGGAACGGAGGGAGTACACATACGAAGCAAAATGTGTGAATCTACACTCTAAAATATGCCCGTTTGAAATTTGTAAAAAGAAAAATATTTAGGAACAAAGGAGTATAATTTTGTGCATGGCACATGGACCCGGATGATGAAGAGGCTTCTGGCAATGCTATCAAGCTTCCATCATTTGTTTACATAATTGACGTACTATACAAATAATTTTCCAGTGACATGAAATTGTACAATGGTGTGAGCTTTCAGCTTTTGTTTCGCGTGTCTTGCCATCGATGCTCTTTCGGAAACAATAAAAAACTAACTTCCTTGCTAATGCATGTTAATTATTAGCAGATCAGAGCTAATAATTACATCACAACTGAAGACAAAGTTGTGAGAAGGTGTTAAACTAAAATTGATCCATGCTTTCATTGGCAGCAACGTCCCCGCAGCTCTGTCTAAATCAACAAGGCATGTTGGGAAAAAAGTAGCTGTTTGGAGCATGTAACATTCTGATCATTTTGTGCAGTTCCACTAAAATAGAGTTGAGCGTCCCTATTCCAAAGATATCAAGTGTGATTACGATAATAGAGGACTGCTGATGAAACAATAAACACACAAATAGAAGCCGGTCACCTTTGTAGTCTCTCTTAAGACTAACTAGTTGGAGAAGATTAGGCTCGGAGTTGGATGAGGAGGATAGAGCAAAACCAATCTCCCTTTGTGTAGTCGCACTGAAATGTAGAGACGTTGCCCGTGTGACATTTCAGTACAACTGCATAAAACACTCTTAAGAAAAAAGTGATTTGTGCAGTTCACCAAAAGGTCGCAATAGCAACGAGGTGAAATGGATAGCCCTGTTTGCAAAAAAGAGGTAGAAAGGAAACAATTACTGGCCAATAACAGTTGATGACACATGCGACGACAAAAAAGAAGCATATTCCTTGTCCTAAGGGAAGATAACAACACAGTTGTGTTTGTCTAAAGGGGTGTGAGGACGAGAATGTAATATGGAAAGTACGCCGGACGAGCTACGTTTTGGGCAAAGAACTGTGGAAGATCCACATGCAGCGACGTGGGAAAACGGGCAGGGGGCAAGGCCGGAGGGGATACCTAGAGGTCGTCGGGATGTAACTAGGTGAGCGGCGGTGGGCGGAATCTGCGCGTAGGTGGCGTAGGCCCTACCGCGCCGGAGCTTGGTCAGAGAGAACGGCGTGTACCGCAGATCGGGACGTGCTGCCTCGGCGCCGTCTAACGGAGAAACGATGCACTTTCTCCCTTTCCCCCGGCGGATGGGACGCGGCCGGATCAGTGACCAACGGTGAGAGAGTGAGAGAGGCCACCGCACTCCCTTTCCCCCGGCGGACGGGATGCGGCCGGATCAGTAACCAATGGTGAGAGAGAGAGAGAGAGGCCACCGCACTTCCTTTCCCCCGGCGGACGGGATGCGGCCGGATCAGTGACCAACGGTGAGAGAGAGAGGCCACCGGAGCCTTGTGTGAGATACTTTGAAGAGCGGACTACACTTTCCTCCATAAAAATCGTTTTATATTCTGTGTACGTGCCATTGAGCGCTATAACTTTATTTAAAAATAACACGGCAATGCGTCAAGTCGAACTTTGTTTTGTGCACGCATGGTACACGACCTCCCTAGGTAAACAACCGCTACATGCGTTCAAATTAGCACATGGGCTGCCATTTCATAAAGAAATGAGCTTCACCGTGTACCCACGCGGGTGTGGCTGGGCACGAAGCGTGAGTACGTGCACGGTGCACCTATTCTCTTCTTGTATACGTACACCACCTACGTGGGGTTGTGTGAGAGAGATACAAACCTAGAGAGATATAGTGTGTGGGTTCTTGAGAGTGTTTTTTGGGGGGGGGCGTCAATCGAAAAATTTAACATATGCAATGTGTGTGAAATAGAGTCCTGGATATAACATATATATAGAGGGGGCTATCCACGAGAAGAGAGTGGAGGTATCATAGGCTTGAGGTGTCCATAGAATCGAAGAGAGGGATGATGTGTGTGTGTGCGCGTGCGCGATCGATAAAGAGTGCCATCGAATTTGTGTGTGCCCACGTCAAAGATATAGAGTGGCTGGCCTACTGGAACGTGAGATGGGACATGTGCAGTTTGTCTCTGTGGCATGGATACCTACCTGCAGTGCTCGACTATCGGTGTGTGGTGGGGGAAGAGGGAGGCCCAATTAACTATAGAGGTACAATGGCTGGTATATGTGTGGAGGAGGAGAGAGGCTTACCTCATGTATTAAGGACATCGATCTGCCTCATGTATTAAGGGAGATCGATCGGCATCCATGCATATGTGCAGGAGATGAATAAGGTTGGGAGAGAGACAGAGCTACAGTGTTGGAGGGGGTGGTAGTGGAGTTGCTTCTAAAAAATGGTGGGATAGGCTTGCTAGACAAACGGAGGGCACGCCCGCAATATCAATAAGAGAGGAGATGGCTGCTTGTTGTCTGTGCACGTGCGTGTGAGAGACGGGTCAGGAGGCATGCACAAATGATGAGGGGGGATGATGTGGCTGTGGTAAGCAGACATAACTACATAGGAAGATCAATCGCCCTTTGTAAGAGAAAGGAGAGACATGACTTGTGAGGTACGTCGATCGATGGGGGGTAGTTAAAGTCGATCTAGGTATATGTTGGGAGATCGATCAGTATACATGCATGTGTGTGTTAGAAGAAAATGAGGCACGAGGAGAAGGATAGAGAGAGAGAGGGATGCATGTAGGAGGTGGTACGAGAGGCATACTATATCGAGGGGGATGAGTGTGCGAGTACGAGAACGATGAAAAGAGTGGTGGGAGTGAGGCATGGACGGTGACAAGAGAAGAGAGGAAGCTTGTGTTTGTGCTAGGCACACCTGGCTAGACAGGCATATCGATCGATGTGTGCCATAAAGAAGGAGCTGGGGGGCCTACACACACCATGGGTGAATGACCTAAAGTGAAAACACGAATTTGCGCGATGGAGCTAGAGAATGCTGAGGGAGGGTGAGATGGATGCAGGTGTGTGCATGCACAAGGGAAAGTTAGCGCTAGCTACAAAGATAAGAGGGTTGTGTGGGTGTAAAAGAGTCTTAGAGATCATATATACTTCATTACAAAAAGCGAATTCGGATATTTGAAGCATTTATCATAGTGTTTAAAACAGACGGATGTGTGAATATATATAACGGTGATAAACATGGTGTGGTTATGAACATGGTATAGTACATTTAATATATTTTATCTCTACTCTTATAAAAACGGAGTTGTTGATGATGGTGTGCCTGCCATCCTGCATTATAGGCCGTCTGATTTGTATCTGGCGGATAGCAAGGAAACTTTGATGGTTGAAGTTGGCAACAATCATGATTGTAGATTCTTATTGAAATAGAGAAACGAATTCAAATTTGGTTCAAATTGCAGCGGTAGTATAGTCATTTGGAATGCACTAAAATGTTGGTATGAGTAGGTTACATGCATTATACAGCAAGCGAAAAAATTTAATCGGACATAACATGGATTCATACTCCCTCCTTCCATACATATAGGGTGTAATGAGATTTTTAGGACCGCCTTTGACTATTGACAAGATTAATAGTACATGACATGCACAATGTGAAAATTATATCATTGAAAGAACCTTTCACAGACGAATTTAACGGTGTGCTTTGTGTAAGTTGCATGTCATATATCATTGCTCTAATGTTTGGTCAAAGTTAGCATCGAAAAACGCATTAGGCCCTATATAGATGGAAGGAGGGAGTAGCTTTGAATAGCATTTGTATAGTAAAACGGGGCAAGATTCCCTCTTTGTGTGGTGTGAATAGTTTTATTTTTTCATTTTATTTTTGGTTGAGGGAAGTGCGAATTGATTTGGTATGTACAAGTACAATATGACGACACGTTAGGCTTGTCCCTAAAATTCAACCCGCGTCTTGTTATATTCCGAAAATTCAGATATCGTGCTCCGAAAACTGCCGCTTTCACAACCCGCGCCTTGCTATCCCAAAATTACAACGCGCGCGAAAACTCCCTCCAGCTGCCAAATCCCGACACACAAAATCCCCCTTCTAACCCTGAGCGGAAAGGGCTGCTAGTTCAAATCGGTGGGGGTAATTTTGTAACACACCCTACATTTTGGAGAAGCGTGTTCCTAAGTCTTGCTTCACCCCTCCCATCGCCCCCTTTTCGCCATTCGAAATCCCAGGCCGGCATAACCTGTCCGCTCCAGCCGTGAAACCCCACCCTTCTCCGTCCGCCACATCACCGCTACCCAGCCGGAGCCTCTTCCCTGACGACATTGTCCACCACAACAGCTCGACGTCCCTCGTCCACCTCCCTGGATGAGGATCTGTCGTCCATCTCGCTGTCCCGCCGGTTCATCCGCCCCGTCCTCCACCTCCAAGGAGCTGCTCCGACGATCGCCTCGTCTATCGCGGCTGCTCCATCCCCACAGCGCCGCCTTAACCTCGTCTATCGTGGGGTTGAGATAGCCCGAGAGGTACCCCACTATCTATCTTAGGGTTCACGGTGGGGGGGGGGGCTAGAGGGCTGGCCGGGGCGGCGGTGGCGAGTTGTTTCGGGGCGGCGAAGCGGCGCTGGGCTGGCGGTTCAGCCGGTGGTGGCTGGCAGCTCAGGGGGGGTGCAGGTTGAAGATGAACTGTAGGCCCTCCCTAAACTACATGTCAAGTGCCTCTCTACTACCGTTGCGTTCAGTTTCGACAGTAGCATTCATATTCCACAGTAAATTTCAGTTTCGAGAGTTAAGTTCAGAGTCAACAGTTTTTACCTCATCTGTTATAGTCAGGTGGTTTTTGGTGATGTTAATTTTACATCCATTTTACATCATCTATTGGAGATGCTATTAGAATCCCACTTGAGATTGACGATGTCTGTCTTGTGCTGCTTCAGCCTTGACGTCTTACGGCTCACCGGAGCTGCTCCAGCGACAGAACGATCCATCACAATAGAGCAGTGCCTTGGACGCCGTCTACAGATTCCTCAGATCTTCCTCCACACCTCCGATAGCCACCTCTGCCTCAACTGCTTCAGCGACCAACCCAATGATGCTGAGGTCTACACGGCTACGGCAAAGAGGTTGTACACTTGTTGCATCACTTATTACTATACATTCACATCGATCCATTAGGGCTATTTTGGTTCAATGGAAAAAGATCGATCCACTGGTTGTAACCATCACTCTAAATTTTTGCATGCTCTCCTTACATAATCTCACCATATTTTTTTCATATGCATGTCAGATATTGTACACAGTCATGCTGAACATGTAGAGAAAAAGAGAAGAGTTTTGCGCGGCAATACAATGTCATGCAGACATCGCTCCATGGTGGGTTCAATGGCAAACCCTCCCCACCCCTCTCCAGATTGTAATCTAGAGGAAGATATCTGTTCTGAGGCGGATTCGGACGCCGCTGACCACTCCTATTTACCCCCCAAGGTGTTTGATCTACCTTGGCATGATGATGTTAGTCATATCATGCATATGTTGCCTTGCAGTGCCTACTTTTGACATCATATATGTCATCTGCTTAGTTTAGACATGGTCTGTAATGCCACCTGTTTAGTTTCTATATCATATATGGGAATTATGCAGTCTCATGTCTTTTAGCCAGCCATAATATATGTGAAATGTGCAATGCCATCCTGTTTAACCAGGCATCATATATTTGAATGATATCTTGCCCTTCCTTTTCTTCATTACATTTCCATTTGTCGACAATGTTTGTACATTAAACTACTCTTCCTGTGAATCAGCCATTTGGGTGGGAGATGGAAAAATCTGGAGTGAAAACAAGGCCTTCAGAGCAGACAGTGCTACCTATCGAAGCAGATCTCTTGTTGGGTCCCGATAGCTCCTCAGATATGGATTCAGAGACAGATGACCAATCCTATTCCCCCACTGAGGTGTATGCTCTAACTTGGCACGGTTATACTGCTCATATCATGCATACAGTGTCTTGCATTGCATAGTTTAGACATCATATACACAATATTCAACACCATGTTCTTAGTTTAGACATCATATCGAATGCCCTCTATTTAGCATATAAATCACATATGTGAATTAAATGATGCGATCCTGATTACTTAGATAACATGTAGGTGAATTATGTCATGCGATCCTGTTTAGTTATTCATCATATCTTTGAATTATGTTATGCTATGCTATCTAGTTTAGATAGACATCACATATGTGAAATTATGTCATGCTATCCGTTTTAGTTAAACAATATACATGTCAACTATTTCATGCCCTCTTTTTTCCACACTATCTATTGCATTCGTCTCTCATACAATGTCTGTACATTCAACTATGTTTCCTGTTTATCAGCCATTTGAATTGGAGCGGGTGATGCTAGTATCTAGCGGACTAAAAACACGGTCTTCGAATAAAATAGTGCTACCTCTTGGTGGAGATAGCACCACGGTTGTACATGCACAAGAACAAGCCCTACCACACATAACCCAAACTCTCACAGATTGTACCCCTACTATGATGGGCAGAGAACCAGCTTCACCCAATCTAACCCCAACCCCAGCCGATAGTAACCCAGTTCTTGTTGACATAGCACCATCTCCACCACAGAGCTCCCAAACAAGAGCAGTTAGTAAGACAGCTCCAGTGCCCAAAGGGCTAGTACTATCACGGCGAACCCCAACTCCACCAGTTAATACGCCTATTCCTGTGGAGGAAACACAACCAGCTAGTCGTAGTTTAGCATCTATCTCATTTGATGTTGTTAAATCGTATGTGCGTATCTTCCCATCTTGGAAATATTATACTGAAGATGAAGGAAAATGCCAGTTGCAGGTGTTTGTCCAGGAGTTATGTGTAAGTAATGTTATTCATGGCAATTACTTTGCTTCGTCCCATACATCCTACCTCCATGATGGTTATAATACAGCAAATTTTCCCATTTTTCTCTATAGAGAAGGACCGATTTGGAAACTCAGGATGAGGTAACCTGTGCTAATACCTCTGCTATCTTCAAGAATTCTTGGTGGCAGTATCGGAATTACCTGAAGAAAATGTACTTCACCGGCAAAGAAACTCATCAAATTCTCTTACGTTCTCCTGAGACACATTTACTGCACGATGACTGGGAACGCCTTGTTCTGTACTGGTCCTGAACCAAGATTGTGGTAAGGTCTATGAGCTCATTTTCTATTTTTAAGTATTATATTCTTGCGTCTTATTGTACTCTGTTCATGTAGAACAAGTGCCTAAACCTGAAGAACAATTGTTCTAATCTAAGATTCCATTGCTACCACAGGACATAGATATATGTTTGTTTGATGCTTTTATTATGTACTAGTACTTGGCAATAGAAGACTTGGTAGTTTAATCATGTCCACCTTACCAATGAACTGGTTCACCGAAATGAGTTTCATATAGTAGTACATGCTAAACTTGTTATGTGTCTGCTTGTTTCTTCTTTTAGAATGCTGACAGAATATTGGGGAAGAGTGCCTTATTAAGCAACGGTAAAGGAAGTAGTGCAGATAAGGTTCAGGATAGTGACACATCCTCTCTTGGTTTAGTGTTGGAGTTACTGGCCACTACCGCTTGCACAAGCTATTCAAACTCACTGTCTGAATCAGTTCGGTTTCTTGAGTCTCAACTACAAGCTGAAAGACATCAATCAGATGTGCTGCGACAAGAAGCGGAAGGACTGCGGAAGTCCTTGGAGCATTCAGATGCATACTTTCTGGTGTAACAACAAGCGTTGGAGGATTTTAGCGCCAAACAAGACAAAGCTAATCAGCTTGCTAAGCTTATTGCCAGCATGGTGGATACCCAGAATAACGTTTCTTGAGCTATTCTGAAGTTGTTTCAGTTATGCTCTTGTTTTGCTGCCGCGTTTATTTGCACTGGTGGCCAATTTTGACGGCCAGTGTATATGATATGCTGCTTTGTTCCCTATATTTGCACTGGTGGCGAACTTTGATGCCCAGCGGATGTAATATGTATAATAGCCGTGATAGCCTAGCGTTAGTTGCTTGCTTATTTATTTCCTTGTTGTCTTGTTTATTTGTTTGCTTGTAGTCATTGCAGTTCTTTTTCCGCGGTTAACTAGTGGCTGCAATAACCTATTTTTTAAAACTAGGCCACAATAACTTTGGGCTAATATTTACTGTAGTGACACTGGGCCTCCTACGGGCCATAGAAACAGTGGGCCTTCTACGGGCCAGAGAAACAATGGGCCTTCTACGGGCCCGTATCATCAATGGGCCTTATATGGGCCGTATGATCGATTGGCCAAACATGGGCCAATAACAGGCCGCATTATGGCCGTAAACGGTCTAGAGTTGGAATCGTCCGTTCATGGGCCGACCGTAACGGGCCATCATTAATAGGCTGTATTTGATGACGCTATGAAAACGGCCCAACGTATTAACAGACCACAAACGGGCCGACTGTAACGACGGGCTGAATTTGGCCCACAAGCAGAAAATGACAGTAATGGGCCGTAAATAACCGAATGCTGCAAATGAGCCCAAGAATAAATGGGCCCTCAGAAGGCCGAAAGTTAACTTGGGTTGGAAACGGCCCAATGGAATAACGGGCCGTTAATGGGTATAAAGTGATACACTGTTCATTATGGGCCAGTTTCACCACGGGCCGTTAATGGTTGTAAAGTAATACACTATTCATTACGGGCCAGTTTTAGCATGGGCCGCTAATGGGCCAAGAGTTACAAAGGGCTTCATATGGGCCAAAAGACGTCATGGGCTATACATGGGACAGAAGTGAAAACGGGCTGGAATCATATTGGACGGCCTAGATGACGCTACTGGGCCTAATTCAGATTGGGCGTAACGGGCCTAGGCTTAGCGGGCTGTTAATGGGCTATATGCGAATAGGCCGTTAACAGGCTTTCCTTGGGCCGGCCCTCCACCTTTTGACCAAGTCAAGCGGACCGGCCTTTTCACAGGAATGGGCCTCTGTTGGGCCGTGCCACGTGTCGACATATCATAGGCGCCTCTCTGACCCACTGACGAGCTGACACGTGTTTCGTCAGGCCAATAAGAATTTTACACGTGGAAATTTCCCATTGGTCGGGGCTGTTAACGGGTTATCGGATCCAAAACCCGACCCGATAGCTTAACGGTGTTCCGTTACAGTGGATGCCACGTGTCGGTCACCCTTGACGAAAGCACTTCTGTGACGCGCGATTTATCGTCATGGAAGTGGACACTTCCGTGATGATAATTTTGGTAATGTCATGGAACACTTCTACGACAGCACAGGTATGACTATCTTGATTCTGTCATAAATTTGTCATGGATGTACATGCATGACAAAAAAAGCGACCTACTGTGACAAACACGTATCATCACGGAAGCGTTTTTTTTGTAGTGTGTACCGACCATGAATATTCCAACCCGGTTTGGCGGATCAGAAGGGTCCGGAATATTGTCGCCATCGGAACAGCCCCCAATCCGGCCATCTTGTAATTGATACAACGACTCGGTCTCTCCGGTCGATGACTCGTTGCCGGAATAAACGACGGTCTCACCAGCAGATTCCGATCTATCCTCGTATTCCCCTCCATGGATGACTCCCACGAAGGCACGCTTCATGGCCGGCTTGACCCGGGCAGATCCTACACGCTGAGCCATTTTGACGAGGTCAGTGTAGATGTCCGGCTCAGGGCCCGGTTCACCGATCTTGCCGATGAAGATGTGTATGCCACCAAAGGGGACCCGGTACCCATACTCAATTGAGCCGGCCTCGGGGCCCCATCCTGCATCGTCGATGTAGAGCTTGCCGCGACGACTCTTGGTCATCCGGCCCACGGCGTAACCCTTGAGTCCTTCAAAGTTGCCCTCCAAGAACTTGAGACCATCGTGCATAGCCCCACGGTGGGCGCCAACTATCGTGGTTTTGTCACGGCAGATGTCCTCTTGAAAGGACTTAGTCGTGGAACCATCGCTACGGGTTAGCTTGAAGGGGTTAAAGCGGACAAGGGACGCAAGAGAGTTTATACTAGTTCGGCCCCTTCGATGAAGGTAAAAGCCTACGTCTATTTGTGATGGAATTTATGGGGTTTTGATGACCAGGGAGCGAATATGCTTCGCCTAAGTCTCGAGTTGTTGTCTGTTGTCCTGAACCGCCGCCGGGTCATCCCCTTATATACATGGGTTGACGCCCGTCGGTTTAAGGAGTCCCGAGACCGGCTCATAAGCGTGTCCGGTTCGGTCTCCACTACTTCTATCTTACAATACAAGTTACATACCAAAAGCCGGTTTACAGCTGCAGGCCTTAAAACGGTCCTGGGCCTTACACAACATCCTCATCTGTCTTCATGGGCTTCAAGCATAACCAACTACTGATGAAGTTAACCCAGCCTCTCTTGGCCGGTTTACACCCAATAGTAATATCCCCAACACACCGCCTATGGGTGCGATTTAATATCTGATGCTCAGTTGTGTTAGTCTTGTTATTTATATTAGTTATTTCTGTATTTTATACATTCTTAAAAATGCCATTTCTATGCATATGTTATAACTTTTAAACCATTGGTCCGATTAAAATATGTTATATATGTAAGTTTCTTAGAATTTCGTCAAGTTTCTTAATAAGTTATTTTCACATATGTCAACAATTTTTAACTTGATGTCTGAATTAAAAGTGCTCAAATACCCTTGTAAAATTGCTAAACTCGTAACTAATTAACTTCATTTCGGATTACAAAATTTTATATATGGTTTAGGAAAGTACAAATGTGTAGATTGCAACTAAATCATAGCTAATTAACTTTATTTTCACATATACCATTGAGTTTCATGTTAGCAGCTCCTATAATACAGTTTAGGGAAGAACCTTAATTATCCTCAGTAAATGCCATGAGGTATTTTTGAGGGTTGCTATCTAAATGTTTCCCACCTCATTTAATATGACCAGATAGAGTAGTTTACTTCTGTTTCACCGCCTTGCCATGTTGCAGCATTTAATATTGTTGTGTAACTAAATGCCTTTCCGGTTAGTGCTTTCCAAAGGAGTACACTGAGTGTTACATCTCAAGGCGTCTGTTGGGTTGTGATCCAATGAAGAAATTTATGGTTACACCAAATCCCACAATTTATTAAAAGAATACATGTTTTATGAACATATTAAATCACACGGTTCACCTAGAATGTAACATGTGCAATACATAACTAGATTAAAGTGATTTTTTTAACTTTTGCATGTGCTATTGACAGTAAAATGCACACGTTCCATCTGACATGTAACGTGTGTGATGACTAGTATCATCGCAAATGGTATATGGGAAGAAACAACAAGAGATAGTTATACCATCACAAGCAATTTAATGAAACGAATTGTCAGTGATTGACTCCATATTCTCATATGATTCTTGGTTTAGAAATCACATGGGATGGTTTTATGATTGCAAACATTTTCCTGTGGTCAGTTATGGACTCCCCTATAGCCAACCCACTCAATCACATGGTATCGGAAACATTATGAGGTGCCATGTTGTTAAGACTACAATGTCAATGCCATCTGAAGAAGTTAAAACATGGGTTTTTTTACCTGTTTTTGGAAAAATGAAAGATAAAGAATAACCTAACAGATTATTATGAGAGCACAATGATTCATGTTGTTGATGGGCACCTCACATATTGCCATGAGAGCATCAATTATCAATGTTAACTAAGATAGCGATCTTTCCTCGTTCAGGAAGCTTACCTTAATATGACTATAGATATGATGGAATTGGGTTGCGAAGTGCCACCAAACAAAAAAATATGATAAATATGACCAAGTTTTTTGATGTGTATAGATACCAAGGGTATCAGAAATCAACCCCGACAGGGTGTGCATAAGAACCTAGGCAGGGTGTCCATGCACCAATGTCCTTCCTGACCTTGTTCCTTGGACTTCTGATTCCCTTCCTTTATTAAATTGAACCTCCTAATTTTCCAGACTTCCCCTGGAACTCCAAAAACCTATTTTTACTTAAAGCATAAGTATTGAAAACATGAACTAGCTCTACAAAATAGATTAATATGTTGGTCCAAATAAATTTGAATATTTTTGTAATTAATAGAATTATGGAATGAATAGAACAAAAAACATAGATAAATTAAGAAGATATCATTGGTTCCCTTTTGTAGCCAATGTGCTTTACCGTCAATATTAGTTTGGATGCTATATAAATAGTAATGCACTTATCACCTATCAATGTGAGGAATGATTCAGTTCAACAAGCTAAACTTAGATAGGTGATAGATATACTATTTATTTTAAGTTGTAAGACGTGTGCCAAGTTTAGTTCACTTAGTTGTATTCCTCCGGTTAATTTTGCTTCCTTGCTTTCCTCTTGGCCTTACGACCTAACTATTTATACTATCTATAGGGCATAGACATTATAAGAACCTCCAAATGATAGAAACCAAAACACACACCATCTTCACAACATCTTTTGCCTTCTCTCAGAAAAATCACCGACATTCTGCCATTATACCATGGAGGCCTGGAGGAAGACAACCATGTGTTGTGTGATTCTTTTCTGCCTTATGGCTACATGTAGTAAGTATAATTATCCATAGTATCAGCATTTCGCCGAAGTTTCATGTTGTGTAATGACATATCAACATTGTTGGACACATTCATTCATATTACTTCTCCTAACCTTGTCTATTTATCCATAGGTGAGGTTTCATCTACCGAAAACATGTGCTATCACAACCATTGGAATAAATGCCATCCTGATCAAAATGGAATGTGTCGAGATAGTTGTGTGAAAGACGGATGGGATGATGGACAATGCCGGAACAGGTTTAAAAGACTAATGGGTGCCAAGTGCGAATGTTACCCTAAGACTTGTGATCATTAGGGAGGCAACATGCGACTTTCTTCTACCAAGTTACTACTATTTATAAATTTACATCGGTTTTAATGATTGACGTCAAACATGTTGTAACACCAATCGTGGTGAATACTATATCACCTTCTATTTATTTCTTTATTCCAGACCATTGTATTCAAATTATGATGTTACACAATTATACCTAATTACTGTTTGATGTATCCTTAAACTAAACAGATTTTTGAGTGCTTATTAGCAACATTTGATATTTCACTCGCATGCATCATCCTAGTAAGAAATCATATGTTTATTTACTAGGTTTGGTAATCAATGTGAATAAATTAAATGAGCCTTGATGAAAATTTACGATATACCCTAAAAAGTGGGGTAAAGAATCACACATAAGTTCCATCTTTTGTCAGATCAAAGTGGGATGAGACCTCAAATGTATTACTAAGAACACCTCATAGTTGTATCCTTAATCTTAATGTACTGAGCATGCCCATGTTGCTTCAGGCAGCCCCATAAATAATGCTAGACATCACCTCGGGTGTCTTTCAAATTTATACTAGACATGCATCATATTAAAGCTCATTGATTCCCAAAAGATTCAATCTAATATAGGTAAAATCATAGCATGAGCAAGATTCAATCCAACAAAAAGAAGCTCAAAATAAGAGGTGATACCTCATAGATGTCTAGGATCTTTAAATATATTGAGGTGACACCCTATATAGTGCATGAATAACTTTGAATACCATCCGTTGAATTACCTCCATCCAATGACTGATAGGAGGCAAATCCAAGCATCCGCGTCCAATGGATTAACTAAATTGTTGCACCAGATTGTGCCACCTTGCATCTCTAGACATCTCTATCTTGCGAGTCGTATGAGGTGGTTATGTGGTCTGGCGTGAATGAATCGAAGTTGTAGTAGTATCATGTTGCTATGTCCTTCTCTAGAAATCTGTATCTTGCCAGTTGTAGTAGTATCAATAGTTGGGTTTCCCGGCTCCTGTGCTTGCCTCTAACGCTCATGACCCATTCGGCTAAGAGTGTAAAGGGAGAACCACTACGACTGCGCCGACATTTCAATTGTATCAGCGGCTCAGTGGAGAAAGGCGAAAACTAACTATCCTTGTAAGCGTAAACTATTCGGCAATGGGAAGATAGTGTCCAACAAAGGTTCGTTGCAGATCATCCACGTAAAACGAGGGGCTTTTCTTCAAATAGGTGGAAGTGAATAGCGGCTTAAACCCCGACCAGTTGCCGAACACTTCACACATCGGGGGCTATTCGCTAGTACCCACAGTTAAGATCTTAAAGACTAAGTGAAAGCTACGAAACCAAAATAGTCCGATTACCTCGTTTCATATGCGTGGACCGCCTTTGGGAACCAAGACATCGGCTAAGGGTTGAAACTGCACATGAAACACCCTTTGTATCCTGTGCTTGCCTCTAAAGCCAATTCGGTCACACAAGAGTAAAAATATAAGGGCAAATAAATATATACGCTCGTACATTGGAACATAAAGCCACATTTATTACCAAACTTTGTCATTTCGAAGTATAATGTGTCCTTGGGACACCGCTCCTCAGTGATCTGAGCTCCCTCCATCACCCCAATCAAGTACTACTCCACGGTCTGATTCTTCCCTTCAGGGGGCCCGAGGCCATGAGCGTCACATCAATACGCCGATAGTTAGTCGCCATGCAAGCATACGCCCATTGGATGCCCTCCAGTGATTCACCTGAGGGCCGACCTCTCGCAGGTGAGCCTGTGGACCAAAGAAGACGCTATGCAGCACTGCCGCGAGCCAGAGCTGGACGTAAACATCTTGAAGTGCCGGCTTCACCATCCGAAAAAGCTCCATCAGTAGCTTCATTTGGTTATTGAGAAGCTCTGGGTACGATGGTGTCTGGAACAGATTCTAGAATGCCTTCTCCGTGGCATGGACCTCTTGAGCACCGAAGTAGCGGCCGACGTCTGAAGCGCTCCTCATGAGGTCCCCGAAAGCCTCTGTGGATAGCCATACTTGGTTGAGCTCAATGAACCCCTTGCGGCAAAAAATACACTGATACAAAAAACGACTTACCAACAACGATTTGCTTCACTTGCTGCAGCACTTTGCGGTCCGCCCGGGCCTGGGTCTGGACCTCAGCGTATGTCAGGCTCAGGTTCTTGAGCTCCATGGTCACCTTCTTCTCCTCTACCTGAAAGGCGTCGTGATCAACGTACATGCCTTTCAGGGTGTCCTTGACCTTGATGACCCGGGCCTGGTCCTTTCCCCGAGTTACCCTTTCTTCGGCTAGCTCCTTCTCGGCCCGAGCGGCTGCAGCCTTTGCTGCTCCACCTCACGCCGAGATCTACTTATCTCAACCTTAAGAGCCTCAAGCTCTGTCACTACGGCTATCAAAATCAAAGGCTCAGGTATTAGCATTATATCATAAAACAATACACAAAGTAAATTTGATAGCATGGTGCTTTTTTAGCCTATACCTTGAGCCTGCTTATCGTAGTTTTGTCACGACAATATGTCCTTGTGAAATGACTTAGTGGTGAGGCCCTCGCACCTAGGTGGTAGGTTGAACGGGGTTGGTTGGAATTAAGAGACACAAGTTTTACCCAGGTTCGGCCCCTCGTGATGTTGGAAAAAGCCTACATCCTGCTTAATTGATATTGATGATGGTGATGATCTTGATTACAATGGTGCTATTTTTCTACTTGTCTAATACTTGTCTGTCTACCCCCCTTTGGGGTGCGTTGCCCTTCCTTATATAAGTTGAAGGGGCGCCTTCATGTAGAGTCCTAGTAGGATTACAACTAGTCTCCTTTCAATTTCAAGACGGAGTCTAGTTCGGGTCTTCTCCTGGCAAGGTTCGTCGGCCGGGTCGTGATCTTCCTGGCTGGGTTTACCCAGTCTGGGCCTTCTCCATGAGCTGGCCTCCAGCCTCTTCACGAGCTGGCTTTCTACTTGGTTGCACACTGGGCCTTTAGTCCTTGTCGTCCAGGTCGACCCGTTAAGTCAGGTGACTCATGGGCCGCCAAGTGATGGGCCGGGTTACACCTCCTGGCCAGGTCAAACCATGGGGAATATCCCCAACATTAGCCCTAGTTTAATTTGGATTTATCCATGTTAAACTTATCCTGAAAAATAACACAAGAACAAATTTGATAGGTTATGCACTGGGTCGAGGGTTCTTCTGGACCAACGTATGTTCATCCTACAGTCCTTGTCATTTCCTTCTTTGAAGACACCCGACCGAGTCAATCTTTGTCAGGTCGTGCAAATTTTCCACACATAGAAATTATTGAGTTACTCCATATCATGACATCATCTCAACCACCTTGATACATGTCCATGATCTCATAACTAATCTTTTTTAGCAGATATGTCAAACTTTGTCAATGCAAAAATTCAAGCGCTTCATTCAATGGAATTCCTCTTGGAAAGTCCGAGCCTCTTTGTTACATCACTGGGACGGCTTCAAAATCATCTATATGACGCTGGTTTCTTGCAGAAAAATATTGGGGAAAAAAATAATCCATTTGAGTCGGCTTCCAATGCTCTGGTTCGACAAAATTATTGGACTTAAGATATCCTTATGATATTGAGCCAACTTTGAATACGTCGGCTTGATAAAAAAACTGGACTTAAGATATCCGTCTGATAATCAGTCAGCTTGAGGATGTAGAGCTTGTCGAGTTGCAATCGTCGAAGTTGTCGAGTTACAGAGATTGATGATGCCGGGTCATGATTGTTCCTGACACTGGGTCTTTATTGTTGCTAACAGTAGTTCATGTAATTTGTTGTCCTTGGTTTCTTCAGACCAAGTCCTTATAGGAAGGATCCTCCCAGGTTGGGTTTTCCCAGCCCGGGTGAATCTGAATTTTATTTCAACTCCAATATATGTATCAACTGTAACCCCAAGCTCAAGTTAGCACCTTGTGATGACTTGGTGCTTGCTTTTGTAATTATAGCTTCAAATCGTTGAGTCGGTTTTCCGGGCCTTTCTATGAATAGCTTGGAGGAGATAAACTGTGCAAATTTCTCAACAAAGTATATGATACCCGGTGACGGTGTCCTGGACTAGGGGGTGCTCACCATGTCATCTCCTGATCTGTTAGATTGGGCCGAGGACCCCCATGGCCGTATACTCATGGGCCAATTCGGACAGCTGCCACATACAAGGAAGATTCCACAAGACTTGGCGATCAAGACAAGGACTCCTCCCCACCGGCGTATTCGGCTAGGATTCTTGTTATCCTAGGCCTCTGGTGCATTATATAAACCGAGACCAGGCTAGTCGATAGATCATATAAAAACAATCATACCATAGGCTAGCTTCTAGGGTTTAGTCTCCTTGATCTCGTGGTAGATCTACTCTTGTACTACACATATCATCAATATTAATCAAGCAAGAGTAGGGTTTTACCTCCATCGAGAGGGCCCGAACGTGGGTAAAAACATCGTGTCCCTTGTCTCCTATTACCATCCGGCTAGACGCACAGTTCGGGACCCCCTACCCGAGATCCGCCGGTTTTGACACCGACACCCGGTTTGCTCAAAACTGAGAACTTGAAGGTGTACCTCCCTTATACCCATATTACATGTAGCCCCCAAGTCTTAAGAGGGGAATGTAGTGACAACTTAAGACTTGGTTCAATATAAATGTTGTAACTTTGGAGAAATCTGGGTTGTTCATCTCAGTCACCAGTCATAAACTGAATGTTTTGCATTTTATAAACGAGCAAGAGAGATGAGGGAAGAAGCCACTCAATCGGGGCGATCAGCTCTATATTTATATCACGATTACATGGAGCCTTGGAAGCCAATGAACATACCTCCTCATATCAATCTACAAGCGAGTATAATTAGGAAAATACGGAGGTATGATATAGCTATACAAGGTATGTACTTTAACATCCCCCCGCAGTCAATGCATCGGATGGACGGACGCATAGAATGTATGGAAAGTCCATGAATAGCTGGACGGTAGACTCTTTGTCATAATATCAGGAAACTGATGCGAAGATGGCACATGAAGAACCCGAATCAGACCGAGAGACACCTTTTCACGATGCTGAACCGGGTTGCAAGCCATGTAGATAGCGCTGGCATTTTCACAAAAGACGAGAGTGGCGGTGTGGAGGGGGCGATGAAGCTCATGCAGAAGTTGACAAAGCCAAGAACATTCAGCCACAGCGTGAGCCACGACACGATAGTGGGCTTCGTCACTGGAGCGAGAGACTGTAGCCTTGCATTTGGGGACCAGGACAAAGGTTGTCACCGAGATATACCCAATAACCGGAAGTGGACCAGCGAGTATCAGGGCAGCCAGCCCAATCAGCGGCCGAGTACGCGATGAGACTACAAAAAAAATACACTTCCGTGATGATACGTGTTTGTCACAATAGGTCAGGTTTTCTTTCATGCATGTACATCCATGACGATTTTATGACAGAATCAAGATAGTCATACATTTGCTGTAATAGAAATGTTCCATGACATTACCAAAATTATCATCATGGAAGTGTCCACTTCCATGATGAGAAATCACGCGTCATAGAAGTGCTTTCGTCAAGGGTGATCGACATGTGGCATCCACCATAACGGGTCGCCGTTAAGCTATCGGGTTCCGTTTTGGATCCGATAAGCCCTTAATAGCCCCGACCAATGGGGATTTTCCATGTGTAAAATTCTCATTCGTCAGATAATGCACGTGTCAGCTCATCGTTGGGACAGATGTCATCCCTACAATGGACGGAAGACGCCTATGGTATGTCAACATGTGGCACAGCCCAACAGTGACCCATTTAAGGTAAAAAGGACGGCCCAGCTAAAGGCCCACCATATTTTTTCAGACACAAGCGAGCTGGCCCATTAACAGCCTGCCATGTTTTCGGTCAAATTGAGGCCCATATCAGATAAGGCCCATTCATAGCCTGTCGTGTTCGGGGTCAAATTATGACCCATATTGTATCAGGCCCGTTAATAGTCCACTGTTATTTTGGGCCCATTTTAAGCCAACTTTGTATTTCAGCCTGTTAAATGCCCGTTTACTAGTTTGGCCCGATAATAGTTTCGGCCTATTAGCAGCCCGTGGTGCATCTCAGACGTTGTCGACCCGATTTAAGTTTAGGCCATTTAACAGCCCATGCAGAAACTGAGCTATTTCTTGTCCGAACTAACTTTAGGCCTCTTAACGGCCCATAGTCTTTGTGGATAAATTTCAGCCCAACAGGGCTATTGGCCTGTTAATGGCCCGTGTAACAGTTGGGCCTAATTACAGCCCGTGTTGAATCCGTCCTGCTTACAACCCATCTGATTATGGCCCTTGACACTGTTGGGCCTATGGCCCATGTTGATACCAGCCTGCTTAAAGCCCATAATTTTATTGGGCCAAACAGGGCCCGAGATATATTTTGGCCTGTTAACGGCTTGTCCTATTTGGGCGAAACATGGGCCTTAGGCAGTTTCGGACTGTATTGGCCTGCGAGTTTTTCGGCTCAACGCTAGCCCAATCTAGTTTTAGCCTGTTAAAAGCCCATGGCATTCTCTGGCCCAGCTAGCCAGAACTTTACTCGACCTGTTAAAGGTGGAAAACTACAATACGTTTAGACCTGCTAATGGCCCAAGATGATTATAGGCCCATGTTTTAGCCCATATGAGTAACAGGCCGGCCTGAAGACCGACAACATTGAGATCCATTAAACCTTCCAGCATAAATTACAGCATACCAACCCAGAATAAACCTAAACTATGCCATAAACAAATTACGACATATTACATCCACTTGGCATCAAAGTTCGCCACCAGTGATAATAAAGCGCAACGTGACCACGGATTGCATACACTAGGCATCATAGGTAGCCACTAGTGTATATAAATGCACCGACAAAAGAATATAAAAAACTGAGAGCACTTTAGAAAGCATTAGGCCTGGCCAGGACGAGCACCGCAAGCAGCCAAACAAGATGATGAGGCCTCAATTGTGTCAACGATAGATGCTCTATCCCTAGTTGTATACCACCAAAGCCCGCAAGGTAGTCCTCTGAGATCTTCATTGAATCATTGACATCAAGTTGGTGCTAAGCTGAAGCAAGTCTTTCCGCTTTAAGTTGAGACTGAAGCAGTTGAACTGATTGAGGCAGCGACTGCATAGAGGTTGTCTCACAGCGGCTTGTGAGCAGCTCCAACTCACAGTCTTCATCAAGACAGGACCTTGGGGTCATCTCGCTCTCTTCAAGATGGTATGGCTCACTATCTTCCGTAAAGTTCTGCCTGGCATAAGAGATACGACTCTGAAAGATAAACAAGAACACAAGTATCAGGTTTCGCAATTATATAAACAAATAAATGGATCTGTTCTGCATAAGGAACATGTTTTTACAACTACAATTTAAAGCTGGTAGTTGTTGCAAACATCCAATCAGATGTAAACACCAAATGCCATTCATCATCGTAACCACGTGAAAAGTGGTCAAGATCACGTGTTGGGAAGTCTCGTTTACCCGACTCAGTAATAGCCACAAAGTCCAATGCATGATCCTTTACACAATCGGCGATATGTTTGTGTTTGGCCAAGTCACCAAGACCTCCACTATTCCAAAACATGCCTCTCATGATGAACCATATTTTTTTATTAGAGGCCTTTGCCCTCTTAGATGGGCGCCCTCTTTTCTTCGCTGAGTTAGATTTGTTCTTTCGTACCGACGTGACCAGCTCACATAGCATCGTGTCACATACAGTATCATCCAAGTCTACCTCTATTGTGTCTTTAACCAGATGGGAGAGAAGCTTGCCTTCATTGTTGGCATCAGCTTCCTCATCCTCCTCATCTGACAAAGAGGGTCCACGAACTTCGACAACTTAGGAGAAACCGTAAGCCGGTCGAACTCCACTTGTTTAAGCGTCGTAACAGAAAAATCTACTTATTTCTCGCTACGTCCTAATGAAACTCCAAGGCTAGTAATATTTGAAGATACTTTGGAATTATCAAAAGAAAAAAGATTGACGAGAAGAGGTACCTTCAAAGTTGAGGTTGCGGGCCGCCACCCGACGCATGGCCTTCACCAGCGAGTCCTCGTTGGTGGCTGTTGTACCATCAGCACCAATGGCGTGCCGACCGCTGCGCCTCAGCGATGGTGTAGTGTGGCCGGCAACATTGGCAGTTACGGTCCCGAGTTGTGGAATAGACGGGCGCGGCGATGATGAAGAAGACCGTGAGGGTTGCATGTCATCCTCCAGCTCCGCAAGTTCCCTGGATGCAGACACCCCTCCCGGCGTCAAAGGCGTAGAGGACAAAGCTCGCAGCTCCGCCATGGCCGACTCATGGTCAGCCTTAACGGATGGGGAGAAGATCACTCCTTGCCTGGAAGGTGAAGCAGGTGCCAGCGACGGTGGCGCCGAAGCTGCGCGCACAGGTACCTCAGCCTGTGCCAACTCCTCATGCTGAGTCCGCTCCTAGGCACCCTCTTCGAGGTGCGGCGGTGCGGCCAACTGCGTCGGAGTCGGCGGCTTCGAAGTCTGTGGCGCCGTCGTCGTCAGTAGAGACGGCGCATTGACCACCGGGGCTGCCATAGAGAACATGTCGAAGGTGTCATTGTCGACGATGGAGATCCCTGTAGTGACATAGGAACTACCTTGGAATGCATACATCGATTAGGGTTAGGTGGTGTGACATCGATGAAGATCTTATCCAGTGTTGAAGACCCCCCGGAGAGAGGCGAGGCTGAGCTCAACTGCATAGGCACCACTCCACCCGAGGTAGTAGGAACCGAAGAGCCGTTGGACGATGAAGTAGGTTTGGGCCTATTAATTGGATCGTTGTCCCTCACTATATCCTCCCTGTCATGTCCTTTGTCGCCCCTGGATCATCTCCGTGCTCCCACACACGAGGCACAAAATCAGCATCAACACGGAAATCTAGTTTCTCCAGGTTGTACCGTAGCTCATACCCCTTCCTTTGAACAACCACATCAGAAGAAAGAAAACCCACTGTGCTCCTCTTGAAAGCATCGAGGTTCAGCACCGCTACCTGAATACGAACAATTCCTCTTCGACGCAAACAGAGAAGGTCAACATCCAGAGTCGTGCCAATCACCGAGCCAACCGCCCAAAGACCCAAGAAGTGACGGAGAGCATGAGGCACCCCATGCACATGCACCTAGTTAGGAAGCAGCTCAAATCGATGTGGTATCTCCTCCGACCTCCAGGGCTTGAACTCAATAGTAACATTGTGAGACTTGATGAAAACTGCAAACCCAGTCACCCTCTGAAGAACTTCCTCGTTTGGGAAGGACATGAGAAAAGCATCCTGGCCATGCGGTATAGCCTCCCAAGTCCATTGCTGCTGACACTGAGCTATCTTAGCAACCTCTGCCTCCATAATATTGGGACTGACAGAGCCGCCAGAAATTGATACCAATGCTGTTAGCGAATCCTTTGGTGAGAGATCCGCCCTCAGATATTGTCGGGCATCTGAAAGAAAGCCATATTTTCAGTTCCATATCCGCAAAGCATCGCCACCGGCTTCGGCATTTTGAGAGTAGGACACCGGCGCATGGTCATTGGGTGATTATACTTGTTGCAAATGAAACAATATTGTTGTGTCTCACAGTCGTCAGAATAGTTTGGAATATTGTAATATTGTGAAATGAAGATCCCAATTACTCCATGTATAGAAGTTTTTGATGTTTGCTACAGAAAAAGAAAGCAGCACAATGAGTAAAATGAACATCAGTCCATGAAAGTGCAGAGCTTAAGCTCTATTCAGCAGATGAAAATAGTAGTACGAGCTCTGGGCCGGCTAAAGTAAACATTCGACCTCTCTTGACGAACTCAGGGGTGGGCTCAATGGTCTTGACGGGGTGGGCAGGAGCGCGAGCCTCCGGCGCGCGGTGGCGTCGCGCACCTCCTCGAGGATCTCGGGCACATTGACTAGCTGGCCCGTGGTGGAGGCGAGAGCGGCGCTGCCAAAGGTGATGGCTTTGGCATCGACGACGGCCACAACCAGGCCACTCAAGTTGGGGCATCTAGACATGATCTGGCTCACCGCCTGCGCAAACGACTCCTTGGCCACCGTCTCCTGCCGCGCCGTCATAGCCTCGCCCAACGCCACGGGGGTCGGAGCGGCGGTGCCGAGGGGAGGCGGGAAGGCCGCGTAGCCGGCCGCCAGGCCGAGGGCTGGCCACGTTCCTTCCATCAACGCTACGAGGGAGGGGGTGGGCGCGAGCAAGAGACACGGCGGGAGGAAGAAGAAGAAGAAGAAATTTTTGGATTGAAAGAGGGGAGATTCGGGAGGCAGGCAAGGGAGGCAGGGGAGCTGCGCAAGGAAAAAGGGAGTAGCGGAGGAAGCAGCTGCGGCGGCGGCGACGGACGTGCAGGAGAGCAGGGGAGCAGCGCAGTGCAGGGGAGCTCCGGCGTCCATGCGCCTGTGTCAGAGCGGCAGAGCATCGACTGAAGAAGACAAGGAGTGCGGGTTGTGTCGGGAGTTTGGGGAGGAGTTTTCTGTAAAATCGCCTTGGAGACAACTTTTCCTGGACGGAGGGAGTAGTAGACTTATTATCTTCCTTGTAGAATAATTGCTTTTGTAAGCTAAAGAAGTTAGACTGAAATGTAGTAAGCTTATTTGTTGCTCCCAAATGCTTTGACGATTATAGCTGAAATGTAGTCTACACAAATACTTTAACCATCCAGCCCAAATGCGTTGCAAGACCTATGTATGTCTACAAACTGATTAGAATTTTTTTGTAGGTTTTGGTCACCCTTCAGTTCAGCTTCTTGCGCATATCCAATGCAAATAGCATATCCAGTAACCTGACCCTTACAAAAAAGTTTAGTTTGTTCATAACTCATTAATTTAATCAGCAAATATTATGGTAATAAATTGCTTTGGTACATGAAGGAACAAAGGAGATTAAACACTAGGTTGTGTGGATGTGGACCAACAAAGATGAATTCATTCCTGTAGTTGATGTGAAGTTCATCAAGTGGTAGCCTAATGTGATTTATTCTCCATATACATGGCAGCTGACTCTTCTATTTCATAGCATAGATATTCTGCTGTACACTGCAGTACATTGCTTCTGTCAAATTGAAAAACAAACAGGTTTTAATAAGAAATAATTCCAGTGACACTAGTAGAAAACAGGGCTTTGGTCCAGGCCGGGTCAGCCCATTAGTCCCGGTTCAGTCCAGAATCAGGACCAATGTGGGCATTGGTCCCGGTTCGTGAGCCCAGGGGGCCGGCCGGGCCACGTGGGCCATTGGTCCCGGTTCATCTGGACCTTTTGGTCCCGGTTGGTGGGATGAACCGGGACCAATGGGCCTCGCTCCTGGCCCACCACCATTGGTCCCGGTTGGTGGCTTGAACCGGGACCAAAGGCTCCCCTTTAGTCCCGGATCATGTCACCAACCAGGACCAATGAGGTGCCTATATATACCCCACGCTCGCGAGCAGAGCACCCCAATGCTCTGTTTTTCTCTGGACGAGGGGGAGAGGGCTTGGTGGTGCTCTAGCTCACCTCCTATGCACACAAGGTGTTCGATGGAATGCCCGAGCCACAGTACTTAAGCTTTCTCCTCTCCAAGCTCGACCTCCAAGCTCCATTTTCCATAATATTTGTCTAGGTTTAGCGGTCCGTCACGCCCCGTCCCCGTCTTCACCGCCGTCGATCACCCGCGCCGAGCTCATCGCCGGCACCACCGTGGTGAGCCTCTTGTTTTATCTTCTTTCTGAAAGGAAAAATATTCTTACTTGTATGTTTACATAGATACTTGTATTATTTTCTTACTTTTATTATTGCATCTTATATAGTACGATGGTTTTGGTATCCGCCCCCGTCGACTCTCGTCCTGTCTATGATTCGGATGTGGTATATATATTATATTTATAACTATTGGTTCATTTATTGTTTATGAAAATTATGCCGACCAACGTGACATAGATTTTATTTATGTAGGATGTATGTGAATTAGAAATGCCAACCGACCCTATTGTCGAGAGGTTAAATTTAGTTGAAGAAGAAAACAATTTGTCGAAGGAAAAAATAAAAAAAATTGAGGAGGAGAAGATGATATTGGAGTTGCATGTTGCGGATGTCATTGATGATCACAAGATCAAGATGGATGCAATGCGCTTGAAGATTAGAAAGATTAGAAAATATGTTCATACCGAGGCTTGGTATCATTATGCCGTTGGATCAGTTGTTACCATGGTTGCGATTATGATCACATTTGTTTTCGCATTGAAATGTTTTACATAGTTTCAATGTATGGTTTAATTAATGAGATGCTCTAGAGAGCTATATGTTGTTAGATGAGAACTATGTATGCACTTTGGTTTTAATGTGATGATGAACTTCTATTAATTTGGACACTTAATTATATATAATGCACGCAGATGAACCGGCAATGGATGTACGGTGATAGACACACCTGCGAGTACATTAAGGGCGTGCATGAGTTTCTCGATGCGGCTGAGGAAAACAAGCAGAATGGTTTTATGTGTTGTCCATGCACTGAATGTGGGAATACGAGGTCTTACTCTAATCGGAAAATCCTTCACTCCCACCTGCTTTACAAGGGTTTCATGCCACACTATAATGTTTGGACGAGGCACGGAGAAATAGGGGTTATGATGGAAGACGGCGAAAAAGAAGAGTACGATGACAACTATGTGCCCCCTGAATACGGTGATGCTGCAACGGGGGGAGCTGGTGAAGATCAAGAGGAACCAGACGATGTGCCCAATGATGCTGCAACGGGTGAAGCTGCTGAAGATCAAGAGGAACCAGACGATGTGCCCGATGATGATGATCTCCGCCGGGTCATTGTCGATGCAAGGACGCAATGCGAAAGTCAAAAGGAGAAGCTGAAGTTCGATCGCATGTTAGAGGATCACAAAAAAGGGTTACTCCCCAATTGCGAAGATGGCAACACAAAGCTCGGTACCGTACTGGAATTGCTGTAGTGGAAGGCAGAGAATGTTGTGGCTGACAAAGGATTTGAGAAGCTACTGAAAATATTGAAGAAGAAGCTTCCAAAGGATAACGAATTGCCCGACAGTACATACGCAGCAAAGAAGGTCGTATCCCCTCTAGGATTGGAGGTGGAGAAGATACATGCATGCCCTAATGACTGCATCCTCTACCGCGGTGCATACAAGGATCTGAACGCATGCCCGGTGTGCGGCGCATTGTGGTATAAGATCAGACGAGATGACCCTGGTGATGTTGACAGCGAGCCCCCAGGAAGAGGGTTCCTGCGAAGGTGATGTGGTATGATCCTATAATACCACGGTTGAAACGTCTGTTCAGAAACGAAGAGCATGCCAAGTTGATGCGATGGCACAGTGAGAATCGAAAGAAAGATGGGAAGTTGAGAGCACCCGCTAACGGGCCGCGGTGTAGAAAAATCGAGAGAAAGTATTGGGATGAGTTTGCAAAGGACCCAAGGAATGTATGGTTTGCTTTAAGCGCGGATGGCATTAAACCTTTCGGGGAGCAGAGCAGCAATCACAGCACCTGGCCCGTGACTCTATGTATGTATAACCTTCCTCCTTGGATGTGCATGAAGCGGAAGTTCATTATGATGCCAGTTCTCATCCAAGGCCCTAAGCAACCCAGCAACGAAATTGATGTGTACCTAAGGCCATTAATTGAAGAACTTTTACAGCTCTGGAATGGAAACGGTGTACGTACGTGGGATGAGCACAGACAGGAGGAATTTAACCTTAAGGCGTTGCTGTTCGTGACCATCAACGATTGGCCCGCTCTCAGTAACCTTTCAGGATACACAAACAAAGGATACCACGCATGCACGCACTGTTTAGATGACACTGAAAGTATATACCTGGACAAATGCAGGAAGAATGTGTACCTGGGCCATCGTCGATTTCTTCCGACCAACCATCAATGTCGAAAGAAAGGCAAGCATTTCAAAGGCGAGGCAGATCACCGGAAGAAGCCCGCCATGCGCACCGGTGATCACGTGCTTGCTATGGTCAATGATTTACACTACGTAATCTTTGGAAAGGGTCCCGGTGGACTAGCTGTTCCGAATGACGCTGAGGGACACGCACCCATGTGGAAGAAGAAATCTATATTTTGGGACCTACCCTACTGGAAAGTCCTAGAGGTCCGCTCCTCAATCGACATGATGCACGTGACGAAGAAACTTTGCATGAACGTGCTAGGCTTCTTGGGCGTGTATGGGAAGACAAAAGATACACCTAAGGCACGGGAGGACCTGCAACGTTTGCACGAAAAAGACGGCATGCCTCCGAAGCAGTATAAAGGTCCTGCCAGCTGCGCTCTTACGAAAGAAGAGAAAGAAATCTTCTTTGAATGCCTGCTCAGTATGAAGGTCACGACTGGCTTCTCGTCGAATATAAAGGGAATAATAAATATGCCAGAGAAAAAGTTTCAGAACCTAAAGTCTCATGACTGCCACGTGATTATGACGCAACTGCTTCTGGTTGCATTGAGGGGGCTTCTACCAGAAAACGTCCGATTAGCCACTGTGAAGCTATGTGCATTCCTCAATGCAATCTCTCAGAAGGTGATTGATCCAGAAATCGTACCAAGGCTAAGGAGTGATGTGGCGCAATGTCTTGTCAGTTTCGAGCTGGTGTTCCCACCATCCTTCTTCAATATCATGACGCACGTCCTAGTTCATTTAGTCGACGAGATTGTCATCCTGGGGCCCGTATTTCTACACAATATGTTCCCCTTTCAGAGGTTCATGGGAGTCCTAAAGAAATATGTCCGTAAACGCGCTAGGCCAGAAGGAAGCATCTCCATGGGCCATCAAACAGAGGATGTTATTGGGTTTTGTGTTGACTTCATTCCTGGCCTTAAGAAGATAGGTCTCCCTAAATCGCAGTATGAGGGGAGACTGACTGGAAAAGGCACTCTTGGAAGAGACTCAATAATATGCAAGGGCGGATATTCTTCGTCTCAAGCAAACTACACGGTTCTACATAACTCTACCTTGGTGACCCCATATGTTGATGAACACAAGAGCAGTCTGCGCCCCAAACACCCGGAGCAGTGCGACGACTGGATTGCATGTGAACACATCAGAACTTTCAGCAGTTGGTTGGAAACACGTCTCAGAGGTGACAACACTGTTTGTGATGAGTTGTACTTGTTGTCCAGGGGACCATCTTTGACTATATTGACTTACAAAGGATACGAGATAAATGGGAATACATTTTACGCGATCGCCCAAGATCAAAAGAGCCCCAACCAAAACAGTGGTGTCCGCTTTGATGCAGCAACCGAGAGCGGAAAGGACACATATTATGGTTACATAGTGGACATGTGGGAACTTGACTACGGACCTGATTTTAAGATCCCTTTGTTTAAGTGCAAATGGGTCAATCTGTTAGGCGGCGGGTTACAGGTAGACCCACAGTACGGAATGATAACAGTGGATCTGAAAAATCTTGGGTACACTGACGAACCGTTCGTCCTAGCCAATGATGTGGCACAGGTTATCTATGTGAAGGACATGTCTACCAAACCGAGAAAAAGAAAAGATAAGGAAGCGAATACATCATACGATGAGCCAAAGCGCAACATAGTTCTTTCAGGAAAAAGGGACATCCTGGGAGTGGACGGCAAGACAGACATGTCAGAAGATTATGAAAAGTTTCATGAAATTCCTCCCTTCAATGTCAAGGCTGACCCAAGGATCCTGATAAACAATGAAGATTATCCATGGTTATGGCGCAATAAGCAAATTACACAAGCGAAGAAAAAGTGAAGACTTTCTCCCGGAACTATTATGATGATACCATGCCAACTTTGTAACACACGAACATGCTACCATTGTCCGTTTTGTACATGCACATGCTATGTGGGTGAAATTATGATACCATGCCAACTTTCAACTTTTTCAGAGTTCATTTGAAATGCTTTCATGTCTTATGGTTCGGCCCTCGTAATACCATCACCATTAGTCCCTGGCCCATGCCAACTTTCAACTTTCAACTTTCTAAACCTAATGGCACTAACAGAAAGTTTATAATTTAATTGCTCCTCGCCCCTGGACCATGACCATTAGTCGCGGTTTGTGCCACAAACCGGGACTAAAGGTTTGGTCCTCATTGCGAGCAGAGTTTAGTCCCACCTCGCCAACTGAAGGGGGCTCACACCGGTTTATAAGCCCTTCCCTCTCTGCCTTGTTGAGCTCCTCTCAAAGTGAAAATAGATGGCCTAATAGAGAAAAGTTTAACCTAAATTCATAGTGAATTTCTCTTAAATTCATAGAAATTTACTAGGAATTTAGGTTGAATTTTCTCTATAAACGCATCTATTCTCATTTTTTAGTAAGTTAATCACAAACTTGTGATTCAAACAATTTTCAAAGAATTCAAATTTTAACTATTCAAATTTGAAAACTAATGGCACTAACAGAAAGTTTATAATTTTTCTAAAACTAATGGCACTAACAGAAAGTTTATAATTTTGCTAACCTAAAAGCAAACAGAATTAAAAATTAAAGGAAAAAACAAAAGAAAATAAACAATGCAAAAAAAAAATCAAAAAAACAGGAA
>NC_057800.1:2711332-2712374 GCF_018294505.1 Triticum aestivum
GTCGAGAACTAGTTTAGGGGGTCGAGGGTTGAGAACTATTTTAGGGGGTCGAGGGTTGAGAACTAGTTTAGGGGGTCGAGGGAAGAAGGGGAAGAAGAGGGAGAAGAAGAGGGAGAAGAAGAGGAGAGGAAGAAGAGGAAGTCTTCTCCTCTATTCTTTCTTCTCTTCTTTTTTCTTCTTCTTCCTATATGTATTAGTTATTTTTATTTAGGTTGTTAATTAGTAGATATTAATTTTGTTCATATATGTATGGATGCATGTGATATGTATGTATGTATGTATGTATGCATGTATTGGGTATGTCGTTGTCGATATACCCACTACCCGATATGTTTAGGGTCGAGAGGGGGTCTAGGGTCGTCGAGGGTTCGAGGGGTCAAGGGGTCCAGGGTCGTCGAGGGTTCGAGGGGTCGAGGATCGCCGAGGGGTCGAGAGAGGTTTCCTAGTGTCAAAGTATTGAAGAAATCCATGGCTTCATCATTAGCCGCAAGTAACCAGGGCATGACGAAGTCCTCCAAAGTTATTTTGGAATGGTGTCCCGGATAGGATAATTTGCCTTTTTGTATGAATTTCAGCAAAGGCCTTCCAAATAACGATATTTGGAAGGTTCTTGCTGAACTTTGTACCAAATAGAGAATTATCTTATCTGGGACTCCGTTCCAAAATAACTTTGGAGAGCTTCGTACCATCATGCACCTGTTACTTTCGCCTAATGATGAAGACATGGTTTTGTTGAATTCTTTGACACTAGGCAACCTCCCGACCCCTCGAACATGAGAGGAAGTAGAGGATAAAAAAAGAAGAGGAAGAAGAAAAAAAGAGGAGAAGAAAGAATAGAATTCTTCTCCTCTCTTTTTTTCTTCTTCTTCTTCCTCTTTATTTTATCGGGGACGAGGGTCGTCGAGGGTCGCCGAGCGGTAGAGGAGAAACCCTAAATAGAAAGTATCGTCGGTGTGAGATACATGTACCGTCGGTGTCGGACACTACATCCACGTCCCACAAGTGGCGCGGGCTTCGACGCCCACGTCACTTGTGGGACGTG
>NC_057800.1:2713234-2742909 GCF_018294505.1 Triticum aestivum
CAAGTGGCGCGAGCTTCGACGCCCACGTCACTTGTGGGACGTGGATGTAGTGTCCGACACCGACGGCCACATGTATCTCACACCCACGATACTTGCTATTTAGGGTTTCCTCTATCGCTCGGTGACCCTCGACGACCCTCGTTCCCGATAAAAGAAAGAGGAAGAAGAAGAAAAAAGAGGAGAAGAAAGAATAGAGGAGTTCTTACTCCTCTATTCTTTCTTCTCCTCTTTTTTTTCTTCTTCCTCTTCTTTTTTTATCCTTGAAGCGTTGTCGAGGCCACCCCAGACCCTAGAGAAGCAGCGTCGAGGCCACCCCAAACCCTAGAGAAGCAGCGTCGAGGCCACTAATTAATATTAGTTCTACGTTTTTGCCACTAATATATCCATCTGTTATGTTTGAATAATAATTGCCATGTTGTCAATATTTGTAGAAACTATGGACACCGCCCGAGATGAAGTACAAGAAGAGTTGTTGGGGGACATAATCGCACAAGGAAGTGATGCCATCTGCTCGTTGTTTCTCAACGAGACCGATGGTCTGGAAGAAGCTGATTATGATGGCTCCGATGACCTAATGCCGGTGCAAGAAGGAGACCGTGATGACGTCTCCGGTGACCGAACCGAGTCCGGCCAGGTATATATATTAGTTAAGCTTCTGCTGACAAGCTAATTGATGCATTCATTGTTTTGGTATGTACACATATTAATTAAGTCTTTGTTCTTTTTTCTAGCCCTCCGGATCGAGCACAACTTCGGTAAAGAGACGAGGCCCGAAGAAAAAGTTGAGCTCGAATGAAAAGTTTGAGATCATAGCAATCGCGCCCGACGGCCAACCGATTGAACCCCTCCGGACAAAGAGCGCATTTGTTGCTCAGTGCGGGGTTTTGGTTAGGGACAAGATCCCGATCAGCATCCAGCAATGGTTTAAGCCGGCTACAAAAGACCCTGAGGTGTCTTATGTCAATGATATGCAGAAAAATGATCTTTGGACTGAGATGAAGTCAAATTTCACCCTACCGCCAGAGGATAATCCAGAGAAGCCAGTTAAAGAGCAATTAATCAAGTCTTTTGCTCCTAAGAGGATGGCAGAACTATTCAGGAGGTGGAAGAAAGAGCTGAATAAGTTTGTCGAAAATAATGAGACACCAGAATTCAAGGGCAGATATGAGAAGATCAGAGATCACTGGCCCGCATTTGTGGCCCACAAGACATCGGAAAAGAGTAAGAAGATGTCGGTGACAAACAAGCAAAATGCTGCGAAGAAGAAGCATCACCATCGCACAGGGTCAGGTGGCTACCTCGTAGCCCAGCCTAAGTGGGCCAAGACTGAGAATGATCTGGTTGATAAAGGGATCGAACCAGAGACAATTAACCGGCCAGACCGTTGCCGGACTTGGTTCTTCGGGACTGGCGGAACCTTGAAACCTGTAACAGGGAAGTGCATTTGGACGAACGATCGAATGGACATACCAGTCAGGAAGCTTCAGCACTATATCAAAGCAGCGCAGCAAGGGACGTTCTTTCCATACAGAGAGAACGACGAGCTCACAATGGCCCTCGGGAATCCTGAGCACCAGGACGGACACGAAGCACGCCAGGCTCCATTCTGTGGAAGGTTGGGTTTCCGGACACTGGCGGTTACAAATCCCATGAGAGGAGGAAAAAAGTGCAGCAGACCCAAATGCAGGCGCTGCAAGCATGGGTACAAGCGATAGAGGAACGAGAAGCAAATCGCAGCAAATGTACTGCCGAAGCTTCCCCAGAAGCTACCCCGCCATCTCAGCGGAGAAGCAGCATGGCTTCCACCGAGCTGCTTCAGCCGGAGCATGCCTTGACGGCTCCTGCCAGCTATCCCGTGGACGCTATCACGGAGTCTCAAAATTGCCACCTTGTGAAGCAATGGATGAATTTGAAGGTCAAGGCGGCTGTTGGCTCTATTTATCCTACTGAACCCGGCGCAACTTTTCACTGCCGGCCGATTCCAGAAGGATATGCTAGGGTGATGGTTGATTAAATAACGGAGGGATTTGAGGACCTCTAGCTTCACCACCCTACCGGTGAAGGGGAGACTAGGCTGGGGTCTGCTCTGAAGACTCCATGCCTATGGCAGAAGGAGCTCATCAACCTTCCGAACTGGACGCCTCTGCCTCCTCCTCCGGCAAGTCAGGGCACTCCGCCTCCTCCACCGCCTCCTCCTCCGGCGAGTCAGGGCACTCCGCCTCCTCCACCGCCTCCTCCTCTGTTGAGTGACGATCAGGGCACTCGACCGGCTCCTTCTCCAGCGCGTGGCGGCACTCCGCCTCCTTCTCCGCCTGCGCCGACGCGACCGAGCAGCCAGCCTCCTCCTTCTCCGCCTCGTCAGCAAGGGCGGAAGAGACCTGCCGCCGCTCCGGCTGCTCCGGCGCGTCATAGTCCTTCTCCTCCGCCTCGAAGCAAGTAAAGAAGACAACCGCTCCGTCTGCTCGGCCGGCGTCTAGCAGTACAGCCAGAGGCAGGATGGGAGGACATACAGATTCGGTCCTTCTCTGAAGACTCCAAAGAAGTTACCATACGAGAGGACCCCGGAGGAGAACGCCGAGATCGCACGAACCGAAGTGGATGACTGGTTTCAAAGGTTGAAAGCAAAGAGACATCCACTTCCGGAGGAGAAGGTAGATCCGGTGAAAGCGAAGCGCACTCTGGCTGCCCTGACAAAACCACAGAAGTCTCTGCCGAAAGGAAACTATGAGCGCATTATTGGAAAGGAATTTGCCGAAGCGGAGCGGTCGGGAAGTACTGTCAGTGATCAAAGGCTGAAAGAACGACGAGCTGGGAAACAAATTTCCCCGCTCAAGGTGCCTAGCCACAACGTTGCTAATGATCCGAGGATGGTGCCCGGTTATAGCAATCTTGCAGATTACCTGCCCGATGATGTACATTATGAACCCATGGAGGTGCAGATACAAAGATACGAGTACGGCAAGCCACTCATCAAAGATGAAAGATCTCTATCAACAATGACGCGAAGATTGCATGATTGGTACTTGAAAATCTGCAGAGACTCTGGGGGAGGAGTACTTTGTATGTGAAAGTAAAAAAGGAGCATGACCTCGTTGGAATTGAACTGTTGCCTGTTCCATTTGAGGAGTTCTATCAGTTTTTTGAATCAATTGGCCCTCGATAAAACAACGGTCGCCTGCTACTGTCTGTAAGTAGTACTACTTCTATCATTAAGTCTCTCTATATAGCTCAGCTCTTTCATTGCATGTATTTATAATCATCCTCACTATATTATGCAGATTGAAGATCGCCGAATTGAAGAAAAGACAAGTCGGTGATATTGGGTTCATTAACACATATCTCATAGATGCAATTTAGGTTAAATTTCATGCCGCAGCTACCGAGGCCAACTTGCTACGATCGTTGGTAATAAATGAAAACAAAGATATAATACTCTTTCCTTACAACTTCAAGTGAGTGTTACTGTCTTGTGCGTATTCGGTTTCCCTTATATATTAGTCAAGGTTATAGTAATGTAATTGATGAGTTATGCATGCGTGTGCAGTTTCCACTATATTCTCCTAGAGATTAAGCTTGAGCAGGGACTAGTAACCGTCTTAGACTCAAGAAGAAAAGATCCCCAGGACTATGCAGACATGACTCAAATACTCGAGAAGTAAGTTAAATTGATCATTATCCACCATATCAGCAACTTTGTTCATTTCCTGATATATCAAGTAATTGTTTTCTTTGTCCGGCAGGGTTTGGAGAAAATTCACCAGAAAAGCTCCGGGACTGCCGAAGGAGCTGCAATTTAGACACCCGAAAGTAAGTACTGTAGTAGCATGATCCGCGCATCTACTAGTCATTCGAGCGCTAGTTTCATCAATACCATTTGACATTCTTGCTTATCAGTTTGATTGACCTCTATTTCTTGTAAAGTGGTTGTGGCAGGAATAAGGGAATGATTTCTGTGGATACTATGTTTGTGAGTCCATCCGCCACACGACCTGTGAGCGGGGCTACACTGACAAACAATATGAAGTATGTAAATAACAACATTCACAATTTTATTTTATTACCATCATTTGTGTTGAGTTTCATTCATTCATATATATATGTATTGACCCCCTTCTTTAAATTATATGTATTGACACTTCTTTCTATTAATTATAGCTAGCTAACACAATATATGAAACACCTAAATTAACCCCCCAAAACCCCCAAACCCCCCCTTTCAAAAAAAACAAAAACCCCAACCACGGAAATGCTGACGCGTGGATGCCTATTGGTCCCGGTTGGTGCCACCAACCGGGACCAAAGGGTCTCCTGCCTGGGCTCCGTGCACAGGCCACGTGGAGGCCCATCTGTCCCGGTTCTGGATTGAACCGGGACTAAAGGGACAGGGCATTAGTACCGACCCTTTAGTCCCGGTTCCAGAACCGGGACAAAAGGCCCTTACGAACCGGGACAACAGGCCCTTTTTCTACCAGTGTGACTCCGGTATCAAGTGAAGATCTTGGTTCGATAGTTGGATGTGGCTTCGGAGCTCTGATATGAAGAGTAGTACAATCACTATTGGAAAGGGTACAATGGACTGTATATTTCTTCAAGCTGTAGTACGATAGCTGCTTCTCATTGGAACTAGATGACCCGGTGCACCAAATGGCGCAGAGACCCAATTGAAACCATGTTCGTGTTGAGAAATATTTGCCTTTTTTAGTAACTTTATGTTTGATCAAGGATAGAGACCATGTCAAACCCGAAGTGTTTTGAACGTGTATTTGGACAATGTGCCATTTGGCTCTATGTTACCCAAGTAAGGTGCACGGTCCAAATTCAAGCATCAAGGGTAATGATTCTAAACCTTTTGTAACAGAAACCTATGCATTTGTTAGTCGAGCGCCTAAATAGAGGAATTGCTATGGCAGTGGCCTGACATGGGTCTGCTGGTGTCAAATCTTTGCCTTAGAAAGCTGCACAAAATACATCATGTGCATGCCCAAAAATGTGCTGAGTTCACGATCTCCGGACCCCATGGTCAGACCGTTGCTATGGCGCAGCAGAGCTGAGAAGCGTTCTTCAGAAACACACCCATCTAGCGGTAAACCTAGGTTGATAAGCAAGCAGATCGCAGAAGATTCTGTGAGGAAAAGAGAAACCACAATCGTTATATGATGACACATTATTTTGCACGGTTGTATCAAACATGGAACCCAAGAAGCGCTAGTCATACCGTATGTACATATCTAGTCCAACCGATGGAAGAATTACTGCTTTGCTTTCTTTGGAGCGCCAGCCCCCTTGGCAGCAGCGTTTGTCCTGAGTTTCGTTCTTGGTGAAAAGAGGAGGTATTTTAGTAATTTTGTTCATACCGGAAATGACCCACAGCTATAGAATGTAATTTCCATGGTAGCTTCAGTTCAGTTCTGTACATACATGAGATTTTCTTCCTATAGTTTACATGAGAATAAAATAATCCATGACAAAAAACCTGAGAACAATAGGGTTTTAGCTCACTGAAATTGTAGATTACACATGCATGTATTATCTCTTATGCACCAACAAAATAGCATATTAATATATATCAGCATGTACAAATTGATTATTCAGGTGTTGAGTAGGAAGCATACACGCAATAAGGATTGATAACTTGATCAAGGAGGAAACTTCATTTCCTTAATAGCATTTGGCAGATCAAGCTATAGAATAACACTAGTAGAAAAAGGGGCTTTTGTTCGGGCCTGGCCAGCCCATTAGTCCTGGTTCTACCACGAACCGGGACCAATGAAGGCATTTGTCCCAGTTCGTGAGCCAAGGGGGCTGGCCGGGGCCTCGTGGGCATTGGTTCTGGTTCGTTTGGGCCCATTTGTCCCGGCTCTTGGCACGAACCGGGACCAATGAGCCTCTCTCCTGGCCCACAACCATTGGTCCCGGTTCGTGGCAGGAACTGGGAACGAAGGATGGCCTTTAGTCCTGGTTCCAGCCACGAACCGGGACAAATGAGTTGCCTATATATACCCCATCGCTGGCGAGCAAAGCACTCCACAGTGCTTTGTTTTTTGCTGGCTGACGAGGAAGGGCATTTGGGTGCTCTAGCTCACCTCTTATGCATGTGAGCTGTTCGACGAAATACCCGAGCCACACTAGTTAAGCTTTCTCCTCTCTAAGCTCGACCTCCGAGCTCCATTTTTTCCGAGATTTGTCTAGGTTTAGCGGTCTGTCACGCCCCGTCCTCATCTTCACCTCTCGTCGCCGGCACCACCGTGGTGAGCCTCTTGTTCTTATCTTCTTTTTGAAAGAAAAAAATTCTTACTTTAGATAGATACTTGTCTAATTTTCTTAGTTTTGACACACATAATTATATATAATGCATGCAGATGAACCGGCAATGGATGTACGGTGATAGACACACCTCTGAGTACATTAAGGGCGTGCATAATTTTCTCGAAGTGGCTGAGGCAAACAAGGAGAATGGTTTTATGTGTTGTCCATGCCCTAATTGTGGGAATACGAGGTCTTACTCGGACAAGAAAATCATTCACACCCACCTGCTTTATAAGGGTTTCATGCCACACTATAATGTTTGGACGAAGCACGGAGAAATAGGGGTTATGATGGAAGACAGCGAAGAAGAAGAGGACGATGACAACTATGTGCCCCCTGAATACGGTGATGCTGCAACAGGGGAAGCTAATGATCAAGAGGAAGCTGAAGATCCAGAGGAACCAGACGATGTGCCCGATGATGATCTCCGCCGAATCATTGTTGATGCAAGTGAAAAGTGCGAAAGTGAAAAGGAGAAGCTGAAGTTCGATCGCATGTTAGAGGATCACAAAAAAGGGTTGTACCCCAATTGCGAAGATGGCAACACAAAGCTCGGTACCATACTAGAATTGCTGCAGTGGAAGGCATAGAATGATGTGCCTCACAAAGGATTTGAGAAGCTACTGAAAATATTGAAGAAGAAGCTTCCAAAGGATAATGAATTGCCCTACAGTACGTACGCAGCAAAGAAGGTCGTATGCCCTCTAGGATTGGAGGTGGAGAAGATACATGCATGCCCTAATGACTGCATTTTCTACCGCGGTGCGTACAAAGATTTGAACGCATGCCCGGTATGTGGTGCATTGCTGTATAAGATCAGACGAGATGACCCTGGTGATGTTGAGGGCGAGCCCCGCAGGAAGAGGGTTCCTGCGAAAGTGATGTGGTATGCTCCTATAATACAACGGTTGAAACGATTGTTCAGAAAGACAGAGCATGCCAAGTTGATGCGATGGCACAGTGAGGACCGTAAGAAAGACGGGAAGTTGAGAGCACCCACTGACGGGTCGAAGTGGAGAAAAATCGAGAGAAAGTTCTGGGCTGAGTTTGCAAGTGACCCAAGGAACGTATGGTTTGCTTTTAGTACGGATGGCATTAATCCTTTCAGGGAGCAGAGCAGCAATCACAGCACCTGGCCCGTGACTCTATGTATGTATAACCTTCCTCCTTGGATGTGCATGAAGCGGAAGTTCATTATGATGCCAATTCTCATCCAAGGCCCTAAGCAACCCGGCAATGACATTGATGTGTACCTAAGGCCATTAGTTGAAGAACTCTTACAACTGGGGAATGGAACAGGTGTACGTGCGTGGGATGAGCACATGGGGGAAGAATTTGACCTAAGGCGTTGCTGTTCGTGACCATCAATGATTGGCCCGCTCTCAGTAACCTTTCAGGACAGACAAACAAGGGATACCACGCATGCACACACTGTTTAGCTGACACTGAAAGTATATACCTGGACAGATGCAGGAAGAATGTGTACCTGGGCCATCATCGATTTCTCCCGACCAACCATCAATGTCGAAAGAAAGGCAAGCATTTCAAAGGCGAATAATAAAGGAAATATAAATATTCCAGAGAAAAACTTCCAGAACGTAAAGTCTCAGGACTGCCACGTGATTATGACGCAACTGCTTCCGGTTGCATTGAGGGGGCTTCTACCAGAAAACGTCCGATTAGCCATTGTGAAGCTATGTGCATTCCTCAATGCAATATCTCAGAAGGTGATCGATCCAGAAATCATACCAAGGCTAAGGAGTGATGTGGCACAATGTCTTGTCAATTTCGAGCTGGTGTTCCCACCATCCTTCTTCAATATCATGAGGCACGTCCTAGTTCATGTAGTCGACGAGATTGTCATTCTGGGCCCCGTATTTCTACACAATATGTTCCCCTTTGAGAGGTTCATGGGAGTCCTAAAGAAACATGTCCGTAACCGTGCTAGGCCAGAAGGAAGCATCTCCATGGGCCATCAAACGGAGGATGTCATTGGGTTTTGTGTTGACTTCATTCCTGGCCTTAAAAAGATAGGTCTCCCTAAATCGTGGTATCATTCGAGAGTGACTGGAAAAGGCACGCTAGGAGCAGACTCAATAATATGCAGGGACGGGTATTCTTGGTCTCAAGCATACTACACAGTTCTACAGAACTCTACCTTGGTGACCCCGTATGTCGATGAACACAAGAACAGTCTGCGCTCCAAACACCCGGAGCAGTGTGACGACTAGATTACATGTGAACACATCAGGACTTTCAGCACTTGGTTGGAAACATGTCTCAGAGGTGACACCACTGTTTGTGATGAGTTGTACTCGTTGTCCAGGGGACCATCTTCGACTGTATTGACTTACAAAGGATACGAGATAAATGGGAATACATTTTACACAATCGCCCAAGATCAAAAGAGCAGCAACCAAAACAGCGGTGCCCACTTTGATGCAGTAACCGAGAGGGGAAAGGTCACATATTATGGTTACATAATGGACATATGGGAAATTGACTACGGACATGATTTTAAGGTCCCTTTGTTTAAGTGCAAATGGGTCAATCTGTCAGGAGGTGGGGTACAGGTAGACCCACAGTACGGAATGACAACAGTGGACCTGAACAATCTTGGGTACACTAACGAACCGTTCGTCCTAACCAATGATGTGGCACATGTTATCTATGTGAAGGACATGTCTACCAAACCGAGAAAAAGAAAAGATAAGGAAGCGAATACATCATACGATGAGCCAAAGCGCCACATAGTTCTTTCAGGAAAAAGGAACATTGTGGGAGTGGAGGGCAAGATAGACATGTCTGAATATTATGAAAAGTTTCATGAAATTCCTCCCTTCAAAGTCAAGGCTGACCCAAGCATCCTGATAAACGATGAAAATTATCCATGGTTACGGCGCAATAAGCAAAGCACACAAGCTAAAAAAAAGTGAAGACTTTCTCTCCACAGCTATTATGATGATACCATGCCAACTTTCAACCTTTTCATACTTCATATGAAATGCCTATTGTAACAGACGAGTTTCCGTATGAAATCCTGATACTCCGAAACCGATTGTCCATTTTGTACACGAAGTGCATCCAGTTTTTGCCGTAACCCTCTCTACTTTCTTGCACATGCTATGTGCGTGAAATGATGATACCATGCCAACTTTCAACCTTTTCAGAGTTCATTTGTAGTGCTTTTCAATTTCATGGTCTCATGAAATAATCAGTAAATGCGTGGAAAATAAAAAATATCATAAAAATAAATAAATAAGTAATTAGAAACAGAATAAAATAAACTTTAATAAAATATATAAGTAGAAACAAAATAAAATAAACTTTAATAACATAAATAAGATTTATGAAACTAAAATTATCAACGTATTTTCTGTTCAAAACATTATAAGCAACCTCTAGTATTACTGAAACTAAAATTATATAAAATTGATGCAACTAAAATTATCAAAGTTTTTTCTTTTTAAAATCATTAAAAGCAAAAAGAATTTTCATAAAGAACTTCTTTTGTTAGAAACTTTAATAGCAAAAAGAATTATCATAAAATAAAATAAATAAGTAATTAGAAACAAAATAAAATAAAATAAATAAGTATTTTGTTGTAAGTAGAAACAAAATAAAATAAATAAAGCAAAAAAGAAAAGAAATAAACTAGGAAAAAATAAAAAAATGCCACCTACTAGGCCACCATGGCCTAAATACGACTAGAAACCCACCCATGGGCCAGGATTCAGGCCCGTAGAAGGCCCAATAGGCTCACAGGCAGATACAATGTGTTTAGGCCCGAAAGCCTGCATTTGAGAGGAGCTCGAGAGGGCAGCGGGAGTGCGGCTTATAAACCACTCTCGAGCTCCCTCAGCTAGCGAGGTGGGACTAAACTTTCGTGCCGCGGTACGGGCAGCACAAGGCCTTTAATCCCGGTTGGTGCTACCAACCGGTACTAAAGGCGTACATTGGTACCGGTTCATGCCAACAACCGGTACCAATGCGCACCCTTTAGTCCCGGTTTGTGGCTCCAACCAGGACCAAAGGCCTGTACTTCCCGCCCTTTGGGATGCTGAGAAGTGACCTTTGGTCCCGGTTGGTGGCTCCAACCGGGACTAAAGGGGTGCTTTTGTCCCGGTTGCTGCCATGAACCGGTGCTACCTCTTGAGCACTACGTTGTTTTTTCCTTGAAGAGGAAAGGGTGATGCAGCAAAGTAGCATAAGTATTTCCCTCAGTTTTTGAGAACCAAGGTATCAATCTAGTAGGAGGCTACGCGCGAGTCCCTCGTACCTACACAAAACAAATAAATCCTCGCAACCAACGCGATAAGGGGTTGTCAATCCCTACAAGGTCACTTACGAGAGTGAGATCTGATAGATATGATAGGATAATATTTTTGGTATTTTTGTGATAAAGATGCAAAGTAAAATAAAAGCAAAGTAAAAAAGCAAAGGAAATAACTAAGTGTTGGAAGATTAATATGATGAAGATAGACCCGGGGGCCATAGGTTTCACTAGTGGCTTCTCTCAAGAGCATAAGCATTTTACGGTGGGTGAACAAATTATTGTTGAGCAATTGACAGAATTGAGCATAGTTATATTATAATAATATCTAGGTATGATCATGTATATAGGCATCACGTCCGAGAAAAGTAGACCGACTCCTGCCTGCATCTACTACTATTACTCCACTCATCGACTGCTATCCAGCATGCATCTAGAGTATTAAGTTCATAAAAACAGAGTAACGCCTTAAGCAAGATGACATGATGTAGAGGGATAAATTCATGCAATATGATCAAAACCCCATCTTGTTATCCTCGATGGCAACAATACAATACGTGCCTTGCTGCCCCTAGTGTCACTGGGAAAGGACACCGCAAGATTGAACCCAAAGCTAAGCACTTCTCCCTTTGCAAAAAAGATCAATCTAGTAGGCCAAACCAAACTAATAATTCGAAGAGACTTGCAAAGATAACCAATCATACATAAAATAATTCAAAGAAGATTCAAATATTGTTCATAGATAAACTTGATCATAAACCCACAATTCATCGGTCTCAACAAACACACCGCAAAAAGAATATTACATCGAATAGATCTCCACGAGAGAGGGGGAGAACATTGTATTGAGATCCAAAAAGAGAGAAGAAGCCATCTAGGTAATAACTATGGACCCGAAGGTCTGAGGTAAACTACTCACACTTCATCGGAGGGGCTATGGTGATGATGTAGAAGCCCTCCGTGATCGATGCCCCCTCCGGTGGAGCTCCGGAACAGGCGCCAAGATGAGATCTCGTGGGTAGAGAAGGTTGCGGCGGTGGAATTAGGGTTTTGGCTCCGTTTGATATTCTTTTTCTGCTAAACTCTGAAATAGGCAAAAAACAGCAATTCTGGGCTGGGCCTTCGGTTAATAGGTTAGTCCCAAAAATAATATAAAAGTGAATAATAAGTACCAATGATGTCCAAAACAGTAGATAATATAGCATGGATCAATAAAAAATTATAGATACGTTGGAGACGTATCAACCCCGCGTCGGTCACTGCCCCGGTCCGCGCCACCCCGCGTCGTCACCACCCTAGTCCGCGCCATCGCCGACGCCGCCCCCAGTGAGCCCCGGTCCCCGCGCCCCTGCCCTGCCCCCCGTCGCCGCCGCCGCCGTAGCCGCCGTCAAAAATATATGATTAGATGATTTTTTTATAGATGTGATCTTTTTGTTCATATATCATATGATGTTTTTATATTGTTCATAGATGATCGATCATATTTGTTCATATGTATGCAAGCGAAGTCGTTGGAGTTATTTGTGTTGTTTAGGGTTAGGGTTGTCGAGGAAAGAAATTAAGGAAATAAGAAAAGAGAAAGAAAAGAGGAAGAAGGAAGAAGAAGAAGAAAAATAAGAAACAGCCGAAGAAGAAGAAAAAAAGAGGAGAAGGAGAAGGAATAGAGGAGAAGAAAAAAATAGATTAAAATCTATTTTTTTCTCCTCTATTCCTTCTCGTTTTTTTTCTTCTTCTCCTCTTTTTTTTTCTTCTTCCTCTTCTTATTTTTTATCGGGTATGTCGTTGTCAATATACCCCCTCCCCGATAACTTCGACATGAGGGGGGATCGATAATTAATAGAACTAGTTAAACAAGTTTATTTTTAGTAAGTACTACTTTATTTTATTTATAGTAAGTGCTTAGTAGTTGAACTAGTTGATTTAATAAAACTACTTTATTTTACTTTATATAGAAGTAGTTTATTTTTAGTAAGTACTACTTTACTTTTTTATAGTAAGTGCTTAATTAGTAGTTGAACTAGTTGATTTAATAAAACTACTTTATTTTACTATAGCAGTAGTTTATTTTTAGCAAGAAAATTAATAGAACTAGTTTATTTTTTAGTTCAAGCAATTATTCCCGCATCGACGTCGACGATGCCTATCCCGCATCCTCGTCGTCGACTCGGCGGAGGAGGCCGGCTTGATCAGAGGGGCCATGTCCGGGACTGGGCTCCGCCGGGCTGGTATTGGGAGGTGCTACCTTCCGAGGGATGTAGGTTGGTGACGAGCTAGCCCGTCGTTGACCCGATCCTTGTTTGGTGGCAGTCCCGTGGGCCAGTGATGGTGCCTAGGCTTCCGGACACCGCGGAGGTGGTACTTCCCCGTGTCAGCAAGGAGGACGAGCACGTCCGTCGCTACATGGTTGCGTTGGAGGGCAAGTTCGGCAATACCTGGTAGGTTCTTCAGGGATCTCACTGGAGCTATGATCATGTGATGGTTCGTTCCCTATGGGTGTCCAGTGCCCGCGGCGATACCCGTCGGGCGCTACGGTTCTAGCTGTACTAGCGATGCTATATATATGTATGATAGTATTCGAGGTGTATTAGTGATAATATTCGACGATGTACGGACGGAATAGATGATGTAGTTTTGCTTATAATTGAATGCATGCTAATTTAATACTACTTTATTTTACGATTTGGTTTTGCTTATTGAATGCTCAAATTGGAAAACTACTCCTACTTTGAATGCTAAAATTGGAGAGCACTATGCAAGGCGTATGCATATGATTAGTTGATAGCTTATAGGGTTTTTGTTGTCACAGAAATCTAGGAACCCCCCTCCATCATCCCCACCGTCGTCCCCGTCACCGACCCCCTCCGACCTCAAGGTGAGACCAGCCGAATCCTTTTTTAGAAACATAATTAAACGATATTTCGGGTTGACTTTAAGTCTGTCGAGTCTCCACCATATATGAGAGGACGAACAATCCCGACTATTGTCGTGGGGTAGCTTCTCCTTCATTCCCGTGTTCTAGACAATTTGCTGTAATGCACTTCGGAACGAAAGGAGGAGCTACCATCACCGATGGTCACAAATGTCAGAGAGGAATCAGTGAGGGAGAGTTCCACCATATATATATGAGAAGACGAAGAATCCCGACTGTTTTCATGGGGTTCGCTTCTCCGTCGTTCCCGTGTGCTAGACATTTTGGTGTAATGCACTCAGGGAAAAATGGAGGAGCAACCATCACCAACGGTCGAATGTATACACCACGTGAGCTGAGAGTTTTCATGAAAAGACTCGACAAACGGATAGTCAACCTGTGATGAATAATAATGATCTAATTTAGTTTTTGTAGTACATATATTTAATTGTACAAGTTTAATCTTTGAATTATGAACGTAGGAAATGTCGTCATCGGACGACGAAAGTCTCCCGGAGGAGTGCGGCTGGTGCCACGACGATCGAGGTTTGTGCGATAGGCCTCACCTGGACGATGATCGGCGAGGGAGTCCTGGATTAGGGGGTGTCCGGGTAGCCGGACTATACCTTCAGCCGGACTACTGGACTATGAAGATACAAGATTGTAGACATCGTCCCATGTCCGGATGGGACTTTCCTTGGCGTGGAAGGCAAGCTTGGCGATGCGGATATTCAGATCTCCTACCATTGTAACCGACTTTGTGTAACCCTAACCCTCTCCGGTGTCTATATAAACCGGAGGGTTTTAGTCCGTAGGACGAACCTCAACATACAACAATCATACCATAGGCTAGCTTCTAGGGTTTAGCCTCCTTGATCTCGTGGTAGATCTACTCTTGTACTACCCATATCATCAATATTAATCAAGCAGGACGTAGGGTTTTACCTCCATCAAGAGGGCCCGAACCTGGGTAAAACATTGTGTCCCTCGTCTCCTGTTACCATCCGCCTAGACGCACAGTTCGGGACCCCCTACCCGAGATCCGCTGGTTTTGACACCGACATTGGTGCTTTCATTGAGAGTTCCTCTGTGTCGTTGCTTTTAGGCCCGATGGCTCCTTTGATCATCAACAATGGTGCGGTCCAGGGTGAGACTTTTCTCCCCGGACAGATCTTCGTCTTCGGCGGCTTCTCACTGCGGGCCAATTCGCTTGGCCACCTGGAGCAGATCGAAAGCTACGCCCCTGGCCATCACGTCAGGTTCGGAAGTTTAAACTACACGGCTGACATCCGCGGGGACTTGATCTTCGACGGATTCGAGATACAAACGAGCGCGCCGCACTGTCTCGATGAGCATGATCTAGCTCTGCCACCGAACAGTGCCCTGGAGGCCACACACACATCGGTTCCGACCCTTAATTCGGAGCCGGTTGCACCGATCGAGGATGAGCGGTTGGACGCCGCCTCGGGGGCTGTGATCCCAAAGGCGATCGAGCCGAACACCATCCCCGCACTCTGCAAGGCCCATGACTCCGAGTGGCCGGACTCCTCTCCAGACTCCGAGCCCTCCGCGCCCCTGCCGATCGAATCCGATTGGGCGCCGATTATGGAGTTCACCGCCGCGGACATCTTTCAGCACTCGCCCTTCGGCGACATCCTGAAGTCACTAAAGTCTCTCTCTTTATCAGGAGAGCCCTGGCCGGACTACGGTCAGCAAGGTTGGGATACGGGCAATGAAGAAATTCAATGCCCACCCACCACCCACTTCGTAGCCACTGTCGACGACTTAACCAATATGCTCGACTTCGACTGCGAAGACATCGACGGTATGGACGACGATGCAGGAGACAACCAAGAACCAACACCTGTAGGGCACTGGAAAGCCACCTCATCATACGACATTTATATGGTGGACAATCCAAAAGATGGAGATGGCGATGGAACAGCGGGGGATGACACCTCCAAGAAACAGCCCAAGCGCCGACGTCAGCGGCGCCGCTCTAAATCGCGCCAAAGTAAAAACGGTGATTCCGGCACGGGAGATAACAATACTCCAGATAGCGCCGAAGAACACCCCCTCCAGCAAGATTCAGCACAGTAGGATGGAGAAGCCAGCCCTCACGAGAGAGCGGCAGACAGAGAGGTTGAGGATGACAATTATATGCCTCCCTCCGAAGACGAGGCAAGCCTTGGCGACGAATTCGTCATGCCAGAGGATCCCGCCGAACAAGAGCGTTTTAAACGCAGGCTTATAGCCATGGCAAGCAGCCTCAAGAAAAAGCAGCAACAGCTTAAAGCTGATCAAGATTTGCTAGCTGACAGATGGACTGACGTCCTTGCGGCCGAAGAGTATGAACTCGAACGCCCATTCAAGAGTTACCAAAAGCGCAAGCTGCTACCCCGATTAGAGGAGGAAGCACCTACATCACCAGCACATGACATGGCCGACCGGCCACCTCGTGGCCATGATAGAGAGGCCTCTCGGCCCTCCACTCAAGCCATGCCCCGGCGCCGCTCAAAACATGCTAAGGAACGGGAAAAGGCGCAAGACCTGCAAGAGATACTGGAGGACAAGGCAAGGCAAACAAGATCGATCTACGGATCGCATGGGCGCCCCACGGCACGTGACGGTGATCGTCACTCCGGATACAATAAATCCGGTCAGGCCGAACACAACAGACAAAGCTCCTTTGAGTTGCGTCGTGATATAGCCCAGTATAGAGGCGCCGCACACCCACTATGCTTCACAGATGAAGTAATGGATCATAAAATCCCCGAGGGTTTCAAACTCGTAAACATCGAATCATATGATGGCACAACAGATCCTGCGGTATGGATCGAGGATTATCTCCTTCATATCCACATTGCCCGCGGCGATGATCTACATGCCATCAAATACCTCCCGCCCAAACTTAAAGGACCGGCCCGGCATTGGCTTAACAGCTTGCCAGCAGATTCAATCGGTTCTTGGGAGGACCTGGAAGCCGCATTCCTCGACAATTTCCAAGGTACCTATGTACGACCACCAGACACTCATGACCTAAGCCACATAATTCAGCAGCCAGAGGAATCGGCCAGACAATTCTAGACACGGTTCCTAACAAAGAAAAACCAAATAGTCGATTGTCCAGACGCAGAGGCCCTAGCGGCCTTCAAGCATAACATCCGCGACGAGTGGCTTGCCCGGCACCTTGGACAGGAAAAGCCAAAATCTATGGCAGCCCTCACGACACTCATGACCCGCTTTTGCACGGGAGAAGACAGCTGGCTAGCTCGCAGCAACAACTTAACCAAGAACCTTGGTAATTCAGATACCAAGGACAAAAGTGGCAGGTCGCACCGGAACAAGCAAAAACGCCACGTTAGCAGCGACAGCAACGAGGATACGGCAGTCAATGCCGGATTCAGAGGCTACAAATCCGGTCAGCGGAATTCAAAAGGAATACTCAGGGCCCGTCTAGTTTGGACCGAATACTCGACCGCTTGTGCCAGATACATGGCACCCCCGAAAAGCCAGCCAATCACACCAACAGGGATTGTTGGGTGTTCAAGCAGGCAGGCAAGTTAAATGCCGAAAATAGAGACAAGGGACTGCGTAGCGACGACGAGGAGGAGCCCAGGCCGCCGAACAACAGTGGACAGAAGGGTTTTCCCCCACAAGTGCGGACGGTGAACATGATATACGCAACCCACATCCCCAAAAGGGAGCGGAAGCGTGCATTACGGGACATATACGCGCTGGAGCCAGTCGCCCCAAAGTTCAACCCATGGTCCTCCTGCCCGATCACTTTTGATCGAAGGGACCACCCCACTAGCATCCGTCATGGCGGGTACGCCGCATCGGTTCTAGACCCAATTATTGATGGATTTCATCTCACAAGAGTCCTTATGGACGGCGGCAGCAGCCTGAACCTGCTTTACCAGGATACAGTGCGGAAAATGGGCATAGATCCCTCAAGGATTAAACCCACAAAAACGACCTTTAAAGGTGTCATACCAGGTGCAGAGACCAACTGTACAAGCTCAGTCACACTTGAAGTGGTCTTCGGATCTCTGGATAATTTCTGAAGCGAGAAGTTAATCTTCGACATAGTCCCGTTCCGCAGTGGCTATCACGCATTGCTCGGGCGAACCGCATTTGCAAAGTTCAATGCGGTACCGCACTACGCATATCTCAATCTCAAGATTCCAGGCCCTCGAGGAGTAATCACGGTCAACGGAAACACCGAATGCTCCCTCCGAACGGAGGAGCACACGGCAGCGCTCGCAGCAGAAGTACAAAGCAGCCTCTCCAGGCAATTCTCCAGTCCGGCCCTCAAAAGGCCGGACACTGTCAAGCGCGCCCGGAGTAACCTACAACAAGACCGCCTGGCACGTTCCGAGCTGGCGTAGCAATGCGGCCCCAAGCCTAGCCCTCGCGATATAGCGAAACCAGTGCTTCGCGTACATAACTACGCTCTTGAAATACCATGGGCACAGGGGGAGGGGCACTATCACGGCATGCCCAAAACACAGCTTAAACCGTACAAGGGGCTGCCGAATTCTTTTTTTATTTTTTAATTTTTATTTTTCTCTTACTTTTAGGACTCCATACTTCGGACGACCCGTTCGCCAATTCAACTGCCGCACAAACGATGCAAGAACCAGGGAAGCAGACAAGCCATGCCGCATTATGGAACTCCCAGGTGGTCTCTATTACGAGCAGTATACCTGTTTTGCATACAATTCCACGGCCTGCCCCTGGATAGGACATGTTAAATAGTCCAACTCTTTGCTTATCGCACTATTTGTATCGTTCTGCTTGGATCACAGCCTTTTTATAAACAATGCATAGCTTTTTGTCTATCTTTTGCATTAATCTCTTTTCATATATATGTTAATTAATAACATGCTACACCCATACACTATGGTACGGAAAATACGCCAGGGGCTCCAGTACCCCTCAATATGGTGTGAGAAGTCCGAACACTTTCACAAGTGCGGCACCCCGAACTTATAGCACTATATGCATCGGCTCCGAATCATGATTTGGGTCAATAGTTGGGTTTGCACGGCTCCTATGTTTTGGTGCCTTACGTTCGCTATATTGGCTAAGGTAGCACTAGGAGAACTACTGCGATTGTGCCCCAGTTGAGCTGGGCTGAGCACCTCAGTAGAGAAAGCTAAAACTGACTGTCATGACGAGGCGAGAGATTGGTCGCTGTTCGAGAGGTTTTTTGAGTCCTTAAAGACTTCTGCCGCTTCGAGCGAGGAACCGGCTTTGTCCGTCCAAGGCGTGGATAGCGCCCCGAACCCGGTCTTCCGAATACTAGGGGCTTCGCTGAAATTTAAAATTATAGAGTTCTATGGCTAAGTGAGAGTGTTCAAGCATTATAGTCCGATTGCCTTGTTTGTTGTGCTGAGCGCCTCCCTCGAAGGACCCAATCATGGGAAAAAGAGCGCTCAGGTTTATCCCGAACACCCCAGCACTAGTGGGATGGGGGCAGAAGCCGACGACTGGCCATCTCTCAATTTTTGATAAACGGCCGCACAGAAAGTAATATTTTAAATTCAAAAAGCATTGCTTAGCGCATATGAACAAGTTTTCAGCGCACAGGACAACATGAGCGAGTTTATTCAAAAATTACATCCCTGGTACATTCATCCGCCATGAGGCGGGCACCCGCCAGAACATCCTTATAATAGTTCTCGGGCTTGCGACGCTCCTTCTCCGGCGGCGGCCCGTCCCTCACAAGCTTCTCACCGTCCAGCTTACCCCAGTGCACCTTTGCACGGGCAAGGGCCCTACGGGCACCTTCGATGCAGACGGAGCGCTTGATGACCTCGAACCTTGGACAGGCCTCTACCAGCCGCCGCACCAGTCCGAAGTAGCTCCCAGGCAGGGCCTCTCCAGGCCACAGCCGAACTATGAAGCCCTTCATGGCCTGTTCGGCCGCCTTGTGGAGCTCGACCAGCTGCTTTAGCTGGTCGCTCAAGGGCACAGGGTGTCCGGCCTCAGCGTACTGAGACCAGAACACGTTCTCCATCGAGCTGCCTTCCTTGGCTCGGTAGAATGCGGCGGCATCGGATACGCTACGGGGAATATCTGCTAATGCCCCTAGAGAGCTCCGGATTCGGGTAACTAACAAGTAGTTTACTTTTATATGTCTGCTTTGCATAAAGAATGCCTTACCCGCCGCTATCTTTTTCACCGCATCCAACTCCTGGAGGGCCTTCTAGGATTTGGCACTTGGCAGACTTGGCAATTTCAAGGGCCGCCGCAAGCTCGGATGCCCGCGTCTTCGAGTCAAGCTCCAAACTCTCATGTTTTTTCATGAGAGCCTGAAGCTCTCGCCGCACTTCGCCGACCAGCGCCTCAAATTTCTCCCGCTCGGTGCGCTCCGTGGCCGCTTTCTTCTCGGCCTCGGACAGCGCCTGCTTGAGGGTCGCCACCTTAGTTGTGGCCCCTACAATAAGCAGTATAATCCTGTCATTTTTTGCAATTGCATATTTTTATATATTTTTCTATAAGGTATCTCTTACCTTCCTTCTCCTCGAGCTGCCGCTTGGCAAGGCCGAGCTGTTGCTCGGTCCGCTCGGTCTGCTTCAGGGCACCCACCTCCGCAGTCAGTGCGGCAGTGGCTAGCAGCGAAGCCTGCATACGCATATTGACTCTTTTTTGTTAGACTCCTACGAAATTTATTAGATCCTCTATTCGGCTTTTCTTTTCGAACGCCAAACAGAGCATCAGGGGCCACTGTCTATGCGGTAATATTTTTACATATTTTTTACTTACCTCGAAGCCTGTTAGGAGGCTAGCTCAAGCTTCAGTCAGTCTGCTCTTAGCGGACTGAACCTTCTGGATCACCGTACTCATGATAGTACGGTGCTCCTCGTCGATGGAGGCGCCCTTAAGCACCTCCAGTAGATTGTCCGGCGCCTCCGGTTGGACGGAGGCCACCGGCTCGGTAGGCTTGCTCCTCTTAGAAGGAGGTCGCCTACCGCAGTCCAGAACCGTTGAGGATTCTGGTGCGGTGTCCGACGCAAAGCCGGACTTGGAGCCCTGGGGGGTCTTGTCCCCTTTACTCCCGGAGTACAGGAGGTCGCCTCGCGGCTCCTCCAAGACCACCTCCTCTTGGCGCGGAACTTGTTGCGACGCCACTTCGGCATCGTCCGCGGCACAGGGGGAGGCAGCGGGCGGAACTGAATTCACGTCCGATGAATCCAGGGAGCCGCTCGACGACTCGTCGAGCCCATCCTTGGGCAGGCTGCATGATTATATTCGACATTAGGGAAAGTTGTGCAACAAAGGAATATCATGAAGTTACTCTGGTATCCGAATACTTACGATTCCACCGGGCGCTTGGCCCTATGCGGACACTCCTCTTCACCCTCGTTGGCGTCGTTGGAGTAGTCCGGAGGGAGGGTCTTCGCCTTCTTGGACCCTTCGGCCTCCCCCGTTAGGGCGGTCTTCCTCTTCTTTCCTCCCCCCGCTGGAGGGGGAGAGGATTCTTCTTCCTCCTCCTCGTCTTCATGAGAGGAATGCGTCTCGGATTCGTCGGATGATGATTCCGACACCTCCAGACGACGGGCACTCTTTCGAGTCCCTGTGGTCTTCTTCTTGACCTTCTTCTCCGGCACCACGTAAGGTGCCGGAGCCAGCAGCTTTGCTAAGCGGGCATCGGCTGGGTCTTCGAGCAATGGAGCCGGACAGTCGATCTGTCCGGACTTCGCCTACCAATCCTGTCAAAGGTAAGGGAGTTTAGATCCCGCATAGAGTCAAACTATGAGAAACAAATGTCCTGTAACTCACCGCACTAGCTTGACGCTGCGTACTGAATCCACGATCCTCGGAAGCGGATGCGGGAGCCTAGGCGCCCTTGAATAGCACCCTCCAGGCATCTTCGTGCGTCGTGTCGAAGAGCCTGTTCAGGGTTGGGTGCTGCGCCGGGTCAAACTCCCACAGATTGAATTCCCGTTGTTGACACGGGAGGATCCGGCGGACGAGCATGACATGGACTACGTTCACAAGCCTGAGCTGCTTGTTCACCAGGGATTGGATGCATGTTTGCAGCCCAGTCACCTCTCCCTGTCACCCCATTACAGGCCCGTCTCTTTCCAGGACGTGAGCCGCATAGGGGGTCCGGACCGGAACTCAGGGGCTGCGACCCAATCAAGGTCACGCGGCTCGGTGATGTAAAACCACCCCGATTGCCACCCCTTCAGGGTCTCCACAAAGGAGCCCTCAAGCCATAGGACGTTGGCCATCTTGCCCGCCATGGGGCCTCCGCACTCCGCCTGGCTGCCGCGCACCACCTTCGGCTTGACGTTGAATGTCTTGAGCCAAAGGCCGAAATGGGGGCGGATGCGGAGGAAAGCCTCACACACGACGATAAACGCCGAGATGTTGAGGATGAAGTTCGGGGCCAGATCGTGGAAATCCAGGCCATAGTAGAACATGAGCCCCCGGACAAATGGGTGGAGAGGAAAGCCCAGTCCGCGGAGGAAATGGGGAAGGAATACTACCCTCTCATGGGGCCTTGGGGTGGGAAGGAGCTGCCCCTTTTCAGGAAGTCGGTGCGCAATGTCATTAGACAAGTATCCGGCCTTCCTCAGTTCTTTGACATGGCCCTCCGTGATGGAGGAGACCATCCACTTGCCTCCCGCTCTGGACATGGCTGGAGAAGGTTGAGGTGGGAAGTGCGGACTTGGGCGCTGGAGCTCGAGTGCGCGGAAGATGGATAGGCAAAGGAGGAAGAAGGCGTAGGTAAAAAGGTGGATCCTTATCCCCCTATATGGGCGGATGCGGCTATGCGTCCCCACCAGCCTGGTAAAACTCGCTTGCCTCCCAAGCGCCGTGATAAATGGCGCGGTTGGGTTACCCACGTCCGTATTGATGAGAATCCCGTAAATGGGGGACACGATCTCTGCTTTGACAAGACATGCCAAGGAAACCGCCTCGCAAAACGCGCTGGGGTGGGGAAGTAAAAAAGATTCAAATAAAGGCTTGGCCATAGTGTGATGTCACGCTGCGGAATACGTCAGCAGATTAGACTTGTGTTAATATTATTCTCTCTATGGCAATATGTGGAAACTTATTTTGCAGAGCCGGACACTACCCTTAGTGTTTACCAAACTTTTATGAAGAACTTGGAGGAGGAAGCCGCCTTGCAATGCCGAAGACAATCTGTGCACCGGACTCATCGTCATTGAAGCCTGGTTCAGGGGCTACTGAGGGAGTCCTTGATTCGGGGGTGTCCGGGTAGCCGGACTATACCTTCAGCCGGACTCCTAGACTATGAAGATACAAGATTGAAGACTTCGTCCCGTGTCCGGATGGGACTTTCCTTGGCGTGGAAGGCAAGCTTGGCGATGCGGATATTCAGATCTCCTACCATTGTAACCAACTTTGTGTAACCCTAACCCTCTCCGGTGTCTATATAAACCAGAGGGTTTTAGTCCATAGGACGAACCTCAACATACAACCATCATACCATAGGCTAGCTTCTAGGGTTTAGCCTCCTTGATCTCGTGGTAGATCTACTCTTGTACTACCCATATCATCAATATTAATCAAGCAGGACGTAGGGTTTTACCTCCATCAAGAGGGCCCGAACCTGGGTAAAACATTGTGTCCCTCGTCTCCTATTACCATCCGCCTAGACGCACAGTTCGGGACCCCCTACCCGAGATCCGCCGGTTTTGACACCGACAATCGGCGCTTCAGCATTAAGCTCGAGGAGACCTTCGATGTTGAAAAGGTACGCAACGGCGACAAGTGTTTTTTCATAATTAAGCATGACTTCAACTATTTCAACGTGTAATTTTCATCTTTTACAATTTGAGTATAGCTTATCCCATGCCATGCAAGACGCTATGTCTTGGAGAGGATGGATTTTGAAGACCATGAAAATTTTGAAAAGAAGAAAATTCACCTAAGGACCCATCACGATGTGGATTTTGAAGTAAATCTATATAATGCTAGCGTAACCAATTTTGGTTGCAAAAATTGGGAACCATTTTGCAAGATGTATGGTTTTGATGAGGGTATGCTTGTCACCATGGATCTTGGTGATCCTGACATCGACCAAGACAATATGGACATTTGGGTCCTTGTTGACACGCCTCCAGTTCTACCGCTATGTGAGTTTCTCAAACATAGTTAATTATTAACTAAGTTATATTGTTTATTTCAAAATAGTTGACAACTTATTTCCATTGACAGCTTATTTTGATTGTTCAAACAATGTGCGGAACATGGTGGACAAACCCACTGCACCGATGGCTCCGAGTTAACTTATCAGGAGAAAAATCATCTGGTCGGATTTTGTACTGATCTTGAGAATTACAATATCTACAATCAAACTCCTCAACATTATGGTCAATATGTGCCACTAGTGCACGTGTTGAACTATGGTAACTACCATGGAGATACCCTGGTAAGATTTTTTACTATTATGACATCCGTGCATCTTTTTCATACTTCTAAAACTAGTACATCATTGCTAACTATGAAGTTATAACTATGTTTTTCAACAAAGAATCCCAGAGGATTGTGTTCCTCATTTGATGTATCAGAATGGCAGCCTTCGTGTTTTGAACATATATCCAGGTCATCCTACGAATCTCAACTGTCCATACCGGATTTCTAAAAGAAGCGGAGACATGCTAATCAGAGAATGGAAAAAATGTGGACAGCCGTAAGGAGGTTCTTGGAAGCAAAAGGAAGCGCCGCGCAAGAATTGGAGACAGGATGATCTCCATTCTCCATAATGGAGAGTCAGGGTCTATATTGTTTTATGCTATTTTACCTTAAATAGGGTATTTAGGTCCCGCATAATACTGATGATCATGTGCGAAGAACAATTAAGTAGGGTTGGTTCAATGACTATCAGGATGATGATCGTATGACTTGTTATTAATAACGAGTAGAAGTTGTATGATGATGATTAGTAGGACTTGTTATTATGATGATGCATGATGCGAGCATGAAGAGTTATTATATATCTGTGGGTGAAATGAACATGGATTGGATTGAAGTGAAGGCAACATGCATGTGGTGCATGTTGAAATTAGTACAATCCAAACTTGATCAAGTTAGGATTAATATTACTTTCGACATACACCACATGTTGCCTCACTTCAATCTAAGTCATATTTAGGCATAGCAGTTGCAGTAGCACGGAGATAACAGAGGACGCATCTCTCTATTAGCTACCTATAACAACCTAAATTAACCCCCAAAACCCCTAAACCACCTCCTTTCGAAAAAAATCAGCCCCTGAAATGATGACGCGTGGAAGCTTATTGGTCCCGGTTAGTGCTACTAACCGGGACCAAAGGCCCTCCTGCCTGGGCTCCCCGGAGCAGCCACGTGGAGGCCCATCTGTCCCGGTTGGAATAAGAACCGGGACTAAAGCCTAGGGCATTAGTAACGACCCTTTAGTCCCGGTTACCCAACCGGGACAGATGGGCCTTATGAAACGGGACAAATGGCCCTTTTTCTACCAGTGTAAAATAATAAAGTACCACCAGGCTGAGCTCTAATTTTCACTCAGCTAACACAAATGCATTTTACACTGTCCATGTACTACTCTTGATGTCCATTTGGAGTAGGATTTGCAAGTGAATGTTTATCTACCGTTGTACTCAAGTTAACTTAAATTAGGTCAGATGAATCAGATACTTCTTCCAATTGCATGAACAGATCAACAAGGCATGCATACTATACTGCCACTTTTGCCTCAGAAATGAAACTTTTCTATCTTTGATCATGTCTCTAAGAAAAAGTATTAAGAGAAACCAACTATGACGATAAACAAATGACCAAACTTAGAAGTATGTACTTTAGGTACACGTCAGCCATGACATTACCTTGTCTTTGAAGAACACATCCAACTCATCCTGCTATCCGGCAACCTGTGGCCACCCCCAAGCCTGAAATCCTCGACGCTCCATCCAACCTCTGCATGGCAGTAAAGCGAAATCAAGATCTATGTCATGATAAAGCTCTTCAAAAAAATCAGTGCTCTTAACTAATGCATCTAAAAAATAATTATTTGGCTACAGAAATAGTTGCAAGACTATATGAACAATTCAGTCTCAAACCCTTCAAAATGCGCTGGCCCTTCGCTCTGGCAGAACCTATTTCATGACAAAACAATCATGAAATTCTATCAAGTGACTGTAGGATATTGTAATTAACCAAAAGGATTAATAAACGATAATATATTGTATCCAACTACCGAATAACCAAGCAGACTAAAGGGATGAAGAGGCATACACAACATCAGGTACATTGACGGCCGCAGCTAGCGATGCTTCTGTGGAGAGTTGTGGTCGCTGCTACCTCTACAACAACAGTGTTGTTGGACGAATTGGTGATGCATTGTACAAGTTATACTTCGGCTCGAACCTTCTCAAGACAGGTCACAGGCATCTAAGAAATAAGAGAAAAATAGGAAAAAAATAAGATGGTGATTTGGTTAATTTGAAGGAACTGTAATTTGCAGGGAAGGGCGATGACTTTGCAACTCGATGCTCACCCTCACTATCAGCCGTCAGGTAGAAACAATTTGTGCGCGCACCGGGGGTCCTCTTATTGCATTTCATCTGCTCCCTGTGCCACATCTGCAGCATCCACAAGCTATAGATATTTGGAGGAGCAGACCACTACTACTTCTATGCTGAAGGTATTACAACAGGCAAAACGGCATCCTGAACCAAATTTTATAAAGAAAAGTAACCTACAGCAGAAGTAGGTATTTACTCTATGCAAAAAAAGATACTACGATACAATACATGATAATGCCTAGTCGAACTGATGCATCTGTTAGCTACAAATGGTAGTAGGACAGTACTAAAAGGACCTACTATTCAATTCCAGTCTCTAGAGAACAAAATCACATTGCTCCTATTTTCTTAAAATGATAAACCAGTACTAAAGAGCTGATATTCCAAATCTGAGTGCCCACTAATTAAATGAGAATCCTAAGCAAAGACAAATGATGAAAATAAATTATGTCTGGAAAGGATGTTTTCCGTAGTTAATTGATCATTATATGGGTGCAGACCAAACAAATATAGTATATTCAGCAAAGACAAATTATATAGAGAAACAACGTTAATTGATCATTATATGGTTGCAAATTATATAGTATATAAATCATTTATATTTCCATTTCTAACTCAATAGAGAAATGAAGTAAATATAGTATATTCAGCAAAGACAAACTATATGGGTGCAGTCGAAAAAAATGTATGCGTTAGTCTACTCATTGATGATTAAAAGGCTAATATACTCTAAAGGACAATTTTTGTCCAATGAAGAAACACTCTCCTAATACTCATCTGGCTGGCCGGACTTGGTATCTCAGTGGTTCATACCATCATTCTTCCTTTCTTTCTTCTCTACCTGTAGTGTTCCTTCACAGCTGCACCCGGGCACAAAATGAGCATAGAGACACAGAATGGAAAATAGCTGTAATGTGTGACGACCTATTACTAAAACCGCAACCAAGTGATAGAGGCTAAGGTGTCCCGATGTTTCGATGAGATGGTGGCTATCGTTTTCTATGGGAGTTGACCAAGTTAACAATTATACACATACCACACCAATAACATCAAATAAAAAGGTCGGCCTGAGCATGTAGTTCAAAATGGGTACTGATATTTAGATACAAATGGTTGAAAAAAAATTGCATGGAGAAGGTTACCTTAAATTTACGTCGGCAAAAAATTCAACCTCTTCTGCTTTGGGCACTCAATGCTTGTTTTATTGCAAAAGAATTCTTTCTTTCTTGCATCAATCTGTGTTGAAGTGAAACACTCGCTAAAGTAGAAGCCTAGTCTAGTCATAAAGATAAGGAACTACTTTAAAATGAATCAGATTGTCCACATTCAATAACAAGAATGAATATCTTCATTTACAGTCATATTCAACATACCCTTAAGTTGACTAAAATAGACTTGTTGTAATTTACAGAAAAGAAATACATGAGATAAGTCACCTACCTCATCTATCATTTAGGAGAGGGTTAGTATATGAAGAAAGAGGCAACTACATGATAGAAAATTACATCTTTGAAATTCTGTATAGGTAGACAAATGAAAATAGACCAACAGAACACATACGGCCTGATTAACATAATCAGGGAGAACAGAAAAATACACGTAAGAGTCCTCGCTTCAGCAACGGAAAGCAACAAACACATATATCCATCACATGTAAAGGGGAGACGGAAACTGCCTTATTTGAGGACTAAATTATCAGACTGGTGTAGCTACGATACATGCCACAACTAAACAAATCAACATGAATTTTTTCTGTGCAGATCTCATAGGGTAGTAATCAACTGGAGCAAAACCAAGAACAAAAGGAAACAAGGAGAGGGTTCCTACATATTTTGCCATATACAAATATACATCATTGGAGTGCTTGCCTCGAAGCTCCTTCATTGGGAAATCAATGGCCTAACGGAAGCTCGTCCACCCCGACATAAAGCACTCAACTATAAAAATGATTTCTACATTGTCGGTTGACCACTGCACATCAACAGAAATTCTAAGTACATGCCACAATGGCTTCACAGAACTGCTTGCAAAATATAATCAAAAGTAGTGACCACAATCACATTGTGTAATTTCTCCTTGTTAAAGCATCCAAGAATGCAACCATGTAGTGACATACCTCAACCTTGTAGTACAGACCCATAGGATAAACTGATCCTAAGCTTGACTCCAATCCTTCAATAACAACTTTTTGGCAATCATCTAAAATCTATTTAGGCCGACTCATCAACAATTTTTTTCTCCTTCCCAAAAGACTCAAGAGTGCAAGGAATAAGGTCCTGCAGGAAAAAAAACACACTAGTAGAAAAACGGCCCAATGTGAAGCACATTAGTACCGGTTTGTAACAAAACCGGAACTAATGTGTTCATTAGTGCTGGTTCGAAATGGCTAGGCGGCCGAAGCTAATTATTACTAGTTCTTTGCGAACCTTTAGTATCGGTTCGTGGCACGAACTGGTACTAAAGAGGATGTGGCACGCCGTGGTCCGGCTGGGGTCCCACGAGCGCCTTTAGTACCGGTTCGTACCACAAACCGGTACTAGAGGTTTGGAGTTGCAGCTGTTTTTTAGTCCCACCTCGCTCGGCTAACAGGGTTTTTACCACTTAAATATGTTACTTCTCAAACTATCACAAGCACTTGGTCTTCATTGCACTCTATGTGTAGAATTTGTGGCCGCAATATGGGTGTTCACCGGTTTCTAAACCGTTGAGGTCTCATATTGACAATTCAGATTGTACACAAAAAGATCAATGATGATCAATGTATTTTTTATGTATATTTTTTCATGTTTACACCCTCACTTCTCAGCAGGCACCATTCAAAGCCACGTTATCAATTTTCAACCCTTTCTGACATAATTTGCTATTTTTAATGCATTTACTGATTTGTCTTGAGCTAATTGGCCCTGAAATTGAAAAGCACTACAAATGAACTCTGAAAAGGTTTAAACTTGGCATGGTATCATCATTTCACACACATAGCATGTGCAAAAAAGTAGAGAGGGTCACGGCAAAAACTAGATGCACTTCGTGTACAAACTGCACAATCTCTTTCGAAGTATCAAGGTTTCAGACGAAAACTCATCTGTTACACCGGCAATTCAAAATTTAAATAACTTATTACAACTCCGGACTTTTTTTGTATTCAGCAAGCACCATTCAAAGCCACGTCATCAACTTTCAACCCTTTCGGACATAGTTAGCTATTTTTAATGCATTTACTGATTTGTTTTGAGCTAAATGGCCCTGAAATTAAAAAGCACTAAGAATGAACTCTGAAAAGGTTAAAACTTGGCATGGTATCATCATTTCACCCGCATAGCATGCGCAAAAAAGTAGAGAGGATCATGGCCAAAGCTGGATGCACTTCGTGTACAAATTGGACAATCTCTTTCAAAGTATCAAGGTTTCGGACGAAAACTCATCTGTTACACCGGCAATTCAAAATTTTAATAACTTATTACAACTCCAGAAAAGAAAAAAACTATATAAAAAAATTACTCAGAAATAAATAGAAGAAAATAAATAAAGCAGAAAAGAAAAAAACTATATAAAAAATTTACTCAAAAATAAATAGAAGAAAATAAATAAAGCAGAAAAGAAAAAAACTATATAAAAAACTACTCAGAAATAAATAGAA
>NC_057800.1:2743339-2746514 GCF_018294505.1 Triticum aestivum
AAAATAAATAAAGCAGAAAAGAAAAAAACTATATAAAAAACTGCTTAGAAATAAATAGAAGAAAATAAACAAAGTAGAAAATAAAAAAATATATATATAAATTACTCAAAAATAAATAGAAGAAAATAAATAATGCAGAAAAGAAAAAAACTATATAAAAAATTGTTGGGGCGCTGCCCAGTGGGCCTGCCAGACCTCGGGTGTGGAAATTCAGGCCCAGGAGGGCCAGCAGGCTCACAGGGCAGCGTGCCATAGTTAGGCCCACAAGCCTGCTATATAGAGGAGTTCGAAGGAGCAGCCACGGCTGGGTTTATAAATCAGTGCGGTTGCCCTTCGCCCAGCGAGGTGGGACTAAACTTTGCGCCCCTCACCTGGCAGCGCACCCCCTTTAGTACCGGGTCATGGCTCCACCCGGTACTAAAGATAGGGTCTTTAGTACCGGTTGGAGCCACCAACCGGTACTAAAGGTCACCACCCGGTACTAAAGGGCTACCCTTCCCGCCGCTTGGCCTGGCCAAAATTGACCTTTAGTACCGGTTGGTGGCTCCAACCGGTACTAAAGGCCCATCATATATAAGCGGCACTTATAAATTTCGTCAATTTTTATCCGCCGGCCCCATCGCCACCCCTCATCGACGCCCCCGTCGCCGCCCCGTCCCCGTCCCCGTCCCCGTCGCCCGCCACACTTCAAAATGAAGAACATATCCATGAAGGTGGCGGACGTTGTTGCTTATACAAATCCCCCCGAAGCAACCTTCCATTGCAACCCGATTCCAGCCGGCTATGCTCGTGTCGTGGTTGATGAGGTGGTGGACCAATATTCGGGGCTAGAGCTTGACATTCCTGGACATCACGAGGAGCACACACTGGGAGAGGCCATACATCGTATCATCCTATGGAGAAAGGATTGCATCTTCTTTCGAAGGCCACCGACACCGTGTCATCATCCGACTCCTCCTCGATGTGAGGCCACTGCTCCTCCTCCAAGTCCGTCATAGCAGTAGGCCACTCCTCCTGCTTCAAGTCCGGCAAAGCATGAGGCCACTTCTCCTTCTTCAGTTCCAACACCGCGTGAGGCCAATCCTCCTGCTTCAAGTCCGGCACAGCGTTAGGCCACTCCTCCTACTCCAACTCAGCCACGTCAGCCGTCTCCGCCGCCTCAGCAATCGGGGAAGAGATACGCCGCACCTATGGTGCGTAGCGCTATGAGTCGAGGTAGTACAGGAGGTATAGGAGGAGGCAAGCGATGTAAATATGGTCCAAGCCTCGCTCCTCTTCCTCAGAGGCCTTATGACATGACCGAGGAGCAAAACGCAGCCATAGTGAAGGCCCCAGTGGACGCCCATTTTGGACCGAAACTGGCACCACCGCCAAGGGAGAAAGTGCCTGAGGAAAAGATTGACCACTTTATTTGTATGGCTAGACCACCAGCTCCCAAGCCTGTTGACTCAGACTATGAGCGCCAAATCAGGAAGGCACATTGAGCACGAGTACAGAAGGAGTCGAGCTCGAGCTCGAGCCAAGCAGCTTGCAAAAAATGCGGAAAACCGTTCCCCAGCTGGGAGAACAAGCGACGCAATCGATACCCCCGCTTGTTGTGCCAACAACACATAAGAGTACCGGCGCCCTATATATATGTGGGCAAACCGTTAACGTTCCCCAGCTTGGCAATCTGGTAATAACCGAGGAGCATATAATGCAGGCTCACTGGTAGAAAAAGGGCATGTTGTCCCGGTTCGTAAGGGCCTTTTATCCCGGTTCTGGAACCGGGACTAAAGGGTCGGTACTAATGCCCTGTCCCTTTAGTCCCGGTTCAATCCAGAACCGGGATAGATGGGCCTCCACGTGGTCTGTGCGCGGAGCCCAGGTAGGAGACCCTTTGGTCCCGATTGGTGGCACCAACCGGGACCAATAGGCATCCACGCGTCAGCATTTCTGTGGTTGGGTTTTTTTTAATGGGGGGTTTGGCGGTTTTGGGGGGTTAATTTAGGTGTTTCATATATTGTGTTAGCTAGCTATAATTAATAGAGAGAAGTGTCCTCTCTTATGTCGGTGCTTGGTTGATGCTACGTACTATACATACGTATAGAGAGGACTAGACACGCTAGCTAGCTAGTAAGCAAACGAAGGAAACAGAAGATCGTCATGAACATATATGCATACAGAGAGAAGTGATATCGACCACCTCTCGTTTTCCGAGAGATTGGTCGAACAACAAGTTCTTGTATATCTATTTGACACTATCAGCTACATATATACAATAATCATCTCTTACAAATATAATCATACGGACTCAGGGTCCACATAGTATTCTCCGTCTTCAGGGATCACGTGGTCAAGAAAGAATGCCGCCAATTCCTCTTCTGAAACATCTAATTTAAAGAAGGGGGTCAATACATATATATATGAATGAATTAAACTCAACACAAATGATGGTAATAAAATAAAATTGTGAATGTTGTTATTTACGTACTTCATATTGTTCGTCAGTGTAGCCCCGCTCATAGGTCGTGTGGCGGATGGACTCGCAAACGTGGTATCCGCAGAAATCTTTCCCTTGTTCCTGCCACAACCACTTTACAAGAAATAGAGGTCAATCAAACTGATAAGCAAGAATGCCAAATGGTATTGATGAAACTAGCGCTTGAATGACTAGTAGATGCGCGGAACATGCTACTATAGTACTTACTTTCGGGTGTCTAAATTGCAGCTCCTTCGGCTGTCCCGGAGCCCTCGACCCCTCGACACTATAGTAGATGTGCGGAACATGCTACTATAGTACTTACTTTGACAATAGGAAACCTCTCTCGACCCCTCGGCGATCCTCGACCCCTCGAACCCTCGACGACCCTGGAACCCTCGACCCCTAGACGACCCTGGAACCCTCGACCCTCGATCCCTCGACCCTATAGAACCCTCGAAGAAAGGAATAGATAGAGGAGAAGATCGAAGAAAAAAAGGAGAAAAAAAGAGGAGAAGAAGAAAGGAATAGTGGAGAAGAAGAGAAAATAGAATATTCTATTTTCTCTTCTTCTCCACTATTCCTTTCTTCTTCTCCTCTTCTTTTCCTTCTTTTTTCTTCTTCTTATTTATTTCTCCTCTTCTTCCTCTCCCCTCTCGGCGACCCTAGACCCCCTCTCGACCCTCGACCCCTAGGTGACCGTCGACCCCTCTC
>NC_057800.1:2747101-2748588 GCF_018294505.1 Triticum aestivum
GACCCTCGACCCCTTGGCCACCCTCTTGACACACCCACGACCTAAAATGAACTAAAATGAAAATAACCTAAAATTCACTAAAGTTATCGATGACCCTCTCGACACACCCACAAATAAGAAAATGTATCATCTTCTTCATCTCCTCTTCTTTGCATATTCACATAGCCACATACACATACATACCCACATACATATTCATCTATGAATAAAAAAACATCATAGGTACAATTCATATCGACATTTATACATACATGAAAAAATTATATGTACATCGTGAACAAAAAGATCATCGAGCAAAATTATTTTCCATGAACATACATATAGCCACATTCATATAGAACTTTTCTGAACATATATAGATGATTTTCTAAAAATGTAACTTTTGCATATATGAACATATATACATAGAGAAAATACATGCATATATAGCCATATCCATAAACAGAGAGCAGCGGCGGCAATGGGTGGCGTCGTCGGTGACGGGGTTGGGAAAGGGGGGAGCTCACTGGGGGCGGGCGGCGACGGGGAGAGGAGGCCAGCGACGGGAAGGAGGACGGCGGGCTCGCGGATGCCGGCGACGGGGACGGCGTGCGTGGGGCGGCATGCGATGACGGGGACAACGGGCTCGGGGTGGCACATGGCGACGGGGACGGCCGCGGGCTCTGGGTGGCACACGGCGACGGGGACGAGGAGGCGGGGCTCGGGGCAGGGTGGCCGGCGACGGGCAGGAGGGCGCGACCAGTGACAGGGCGCGGCAATGGCGACGGGGCAGGGCGCGGCGACGACAAGCACGCGGGGATGGGACAGGGTGCGGCGACGGCGACGAGGAGGACGAGCAGCCTGGCGGCGTCGGCGATGGGGAATGGAGCAGTTGGCGAAAAATTCCAAAGTGTGGACTTATATAGCAGAGCCTTTAGTCCCGGTTCATGACAGCAACCGGGACTAAAGGTGGGCATTAGTCCCGGTTGCTGCCACCAACCGAGACCAAAGGCCTCTTTTCAGCAGCCCAAAGGGCGGGAAGCGTCGGCCTTTGGTCTCGGTTGGTGGCACCAACTGGGACTAAAGGGCGGCATTGGTCACGGTTTGTGCCACGAACCTTGACCAATGCCCCCCTTTAGTCCTGGTTGGTGCCACCAATCGGGACCAAAGGCCTTGTGTGGCTGTTGTGACGAAATTTTAGTCCCACCTTGCTTGTTGAGAGGGGTGCGCAGTGGTTTATAAGCCCCACTGCCGCACCCCTCTTGAGCTCCTCTCCATTGTAGGCTTATGGGCCTAATTGTCACTGCTATGCCTGTGGGCCTACTGGGCCTCCTGCGGGCCTGAATCCGGGCCCTTGGATGGGTTTCTAGTCGTATTCAGGCTGTGGGGGCCCAGTAGGTGGCATTTTTTGTTGCTTTATTTATTTTCTTTTGTTTTTTGCTTTATTTTTAAATTCTTTATGCTTTTATTTTTAGAAAAATTATAAACTTTTTGTTAGTGCCATTAGT
>NC_057800.1:2749525-2758626 GCF_018294505.1 Triticum aestivum
GGCGAGGAGCAAAATTATAAACTTTCTGTTAGTGCCATTAGTTTTAGAAAGTTGAAAGTTGAAAGTTGGCATGGGCCAGGGACTAATGGTCATGGTATTACGAGGGCCGAACCATAAGACATGAAAGCATTTCAAATGAACTCTGAAAAAGTTGAAAGTTGGAATGGTATCATAATTTCACCCACATAGCATGTGCATGTACAAAACGGACAATGGTAGCATGTTCGTGTGTTACAAAGTTGGCATGGTATCATCATAATAGTTGCGGGAGAAAGTCTTCACTTTTTCTTCGCTTGTGTCATTTGCTTATTGCGCCATAACCATGGATAATCTTCATTGTTTATCAGGATGCTTGGGTCAGCCTTGACATTGAAGGGAGGAATTTCATGAAACTTTTCATAATCGTCAGACATGTCTGTCTTGCCGTCCACTCCCAGGATGTCCCTTTTTCCTGAAAGAACTATGTGGCACTTTGGCTCATCGTATGATGTATTCGCTTCCTTATCTTTTCTTTTTCTCGGTTTGGTAGACATGTCCTTCACATAGATAACCTGTGCCACATCATTGGCTAGGACGAACGGTTCGTCAGTGTACCCAAGATTTTTCAGATCCACTGTTGTCATTCCGTACTGTGGGTCTACCTGTACCCCACCACCTAACAGATTGACACATTTGCACTTAAACAAAGCGACCTTAAAATCAGGTCCGTAGTCAAGTTCCCATATGTCCACTATGTAACAATAATATGTGTCCTTTCCGCTGTTGGTTGCTACATCAAAGCGGACACCGCTGTTTTGGTTGGTGCCCTTTTGATCTTGGGTGATCGTGTAAAATGTATTCCCATTTATCTCGTATCCTTTGTAAGTCAATACAGTCAAAGATGGTCCCCTAGACAACAAGTACAACTCATCACAAACAGTGTTGTCACCTCTGAGACGTGTTTCCAACCAACTGCTGAAAGTCCTAATGTGTTCACATGTAATCCAGTCGTCGCACTGCTCCGGGTGTTTGGAGCGCAGACTGTTCTTGTGTTCATCGACATACGGGGTCACCAAGGTAGAGTTCTGTAGAACTGTGTAGTTTGCTTGAGACAAAGAATATACGTCCCTGCATATTATTGAGTCTCTTCCAAGAGTGCCTTTTCCTGTCAGTCTTCCAAGAGTGCCTTTTCCAGTCTGTGCTCATCCCACGTACGTACACCGTTTCCATTCCACAGCTGTAAAAGTTCTTCAACTAATGGCCTTAGGTACACATCAATTTCGTTGCCGGGTTGCTTAGGGCCTTGGATGAGAACTGGCATCATAATGAACTTCCGCTTCATGCACATCCAAGGCGCAAGGTTATACATACATAGAGTCACGAGCCAGGTGCTGTGATTGCTGCTCTGCTCCACGAAAGGATTAATGCCATCCGCGCTTAAAGCAAACCATACATTCCTTGGGTCCTTTGCAAACTCATCCCGGTACTTTCTCTCGATTTTTCTCCACTGCGACCCATCAGCGGGTGCTCTCAACTTCCCATCTTTCTTTCGGTTCTCACTGTGCCATCGCATCAACTTGACATGCTCTTCGTTTCTGAACAGACGTTTCAACCGTGGTATTATAGGAGCATACCACACCACCTTCACAGGAACCCTCTTCCTGGGGGGCTCGCCGTCAACATCACCAGGGTCATCTCGTCTGATCTTATACCACAATGCACCGCATATCGGGCATGCGTTCAGATCCTTGTATGCACCGCGGTAGAGGATGCAGTCATTAGGGCATGCATGTATCTTCTACACCTCCAATCCTAGAGGGCATACGACCTTCTTTGCTGCGTATGTACTGTCGGGCAATTCGTTATCCTTTGGAAGCTTCTTCTTCAATATTTTCAGTAGCTTCTCAAATCCTTTGTCAGCCACAGCAATCTCTGCCTTCCACTACAGCAATTACAGTACGGTACCGAGCTTTGTGTTGCCATCTTCGCAATTGGGGTATAACCCTTTTTTGTGATCCTCTAACATGCGATCGAACTTCAGCTTCTCCTTTTGACTTTCGCATTGCGTCCTTGCATCGACAATGACCCGGCGGAGATCATCATCATCGAGCACATCGTCTGGTTCCTCTTGATCTTCAGCAGCTTCACCCGTTGCAGCATCATTGGGTAGATCGTCGGGTTCCTCTTGATCTTCACTAGCTCCCCCTGTTGCAGCATCACCATATTCAGGGGGCACATAGTTGTCATCGTACTCTTCTTCTTCGCCGTCTTCCATCATAACCCCTATTTCTCCGTGCCTCGTCCAAACATTATAGTGTGGCATGAAACCCTTGTAAAGCAGGTGGGAGTGAAGGATTTTCTGGTTAGAGTAAGACCTCGTATTCCCACATTCAGTGCATGGACAACACATAAAACCATTCTGCTTGTTTGCCTCAGCCGCATCGATTAACTCATGCACGCCCTTAATGTGTCTGTCACCGTACATCCATTGCCGGTTCATCTGCGTGCATTATATATAATTAAGTGTCCAAATTAATAGAAGTTCATCATCACATTAAAACCAAAGTGCATACATAGTTCTCATCTAACAACATATAGCTCTCCAGAGCATCTAATTAATTAAACCATACATTGAAACTATGTAAAACATTTCAATGCGAAAACAAATGCGATCATAATCGCAACCAAGGTAACAATTGATCCAACGGCATAATGATACCAAGCCTCGGTATGAATGGCATATTTTCTAATCTTTCTAATCTTCAAGCGCATTGCATCCATCTTGACCTTGTGATCATCAACGACATCCGCAACATGCAACTCCAGTATCATCTTCTCATCCTCAATTTTTTTATTTTTCCTTCAAAAAATTGTTTTCTTCTTCAACTAAATTAACCTCTCGACAATAGGGTCGGTTGGCATTTCCGATTCACATACGTCCTACATAAATAAAATCTATTTCACGTTGGTCGGCATAATTTTCATAAACAATAAATGAACCAATAGTTATAAAGATAATATATATACCACATCCGAATCATAGACAGGACGAGGGCTGACGGGGGCGGATACCAAAACCATCGCACTATATAAGATGCAAAAATAAAAGTAAGAAAATAATACGAGTATCTATGTAAACATACAAGTAAGAATATTTTTCCTTTCAGAAAGAAGATAAAACAAGAAGCTCACCATGGTGGTGCTGGCGATGAGCTCGGCGCGGGTGATCGACGGAGGTGAAGACGGGGACGGGGCGTGACGGACCGCTAAACCTAGACAAATATTATGGAAAATGGAGCTTGGAGGTCGAGCTTGGAGAGGAGAAAACTTAAGTAGTGTGGCTTGGGCATTCCATCGAACACCTTGTGTGCATAGGAGGTGAGATAGAGCACCACCAAGCCCTCTCCCCCTCGGCCAGAGAAAAACAGAGCACCGGGGTGCTCTGCTCGCGAGCGAGGGGTATATATAGGCACCTCATTGGTCCCGGTTGGTGACATGAGCCGGGACTAAAGGGGAGCCTTTGGTCCCGGTTCAAGCCACCAACCGGGACCAATGGTGGTGGGCCGGGAGCGAGGCCCATTGGTCCCGGTTCATCCCACCAACCGAGACCAAAAGGTCTAGATGAACCGGGACCAATGGCCCATGTGGCCCGGCCGGCCCCCTGGGCTAACGAATCGGGACCAATGCCCACATTGGTCCCGGTTCTGGACTGAACCGGGACTAATGGGCTGACCCGGCCTGGACCAAAGCCCTATTTTCTACTAGTGGCTGAAATGATCGGCATGACTGTTGGACAACTCCTTGAGATCGAGCCCATGTCTCTGCTTAGAGAGGAGGAAATAAAACAAAAATATGTCTGCGGTGAACCTTTGATCAAGCCCGAGGAGGTCAAGAACCTCCCTATGAGAATGAATGAATTGCATCAATGGTACATGAAAATTTGCAAGACCCACAATCTACAGTCCCTCATGGTGAAAGTCAAGGAAGAGGATAATTCCATATGCTAGCTCTGTCTATTGAGTATACAGAATTGTTTTAGTTATTCAATTATGACGCACTCGACAAATCTATCGTCAGTTGCTATTGTCTGTAAGTGATTTCTTTCTATAATTTAAGTCTCAAGCTAGCTGTAGTGCTCTCGTTGATCATTACATCTAATTATCCTCACTATATATTCTTTTCTGTGGTATTATGCAGGATGAAGATGTCCGAAATGAGAAAAGTTGGACGCTATGGCATTGGGTTCATTGACCCAAATACCATTAATGAAGAGACATGGTCATATGAACATTATAAACAAGAAGTAGAGAATAACATGCTAGAGTTCTTGAAGCGCCTCATTACCAATGCAGATATACTACCACTACAAGAAATATGTCAACTTGTGACCTTGACTATTGGTCACTGAAAGGTCATTGTTTTTCATTTGCGACCTTTTTTGACCAAAAACAGATTGTCAAAAGCTGGCGGTCATAAACTGAAATTAACGACCTTCTCTGTGAGAAGGTCGTGGACGTTTACGACCAAAATATGCCTATTATTTTGTTTTGGTCACTAGCAGCCTCCCCAGGCCACGTGGCAATCTGATGTGGCACAAGAATCAGCCCGGTCCAATTCGGTTTTCTACATGGGCCTAGCCCAACAATTCGGCCTTTTTAATGTATTTTTTTCCTGTGCTTTTATTAGCTACATGGGTCTGACCCAGTAATTTGGCCCATGTATTATTTTTTAGGAAAGCCCTTTTAATATATGTATTTTATGTTAATTTCAGTTAGCTACATGGGCCTGGCCTACAATTTGGCATTTTTATTTTCTAGCGCACAACATTTTGCAGTCAATTTATTTTTTATTTCCAGCTTTTGTTCCCAGCTCCAGTTTACAGATGGGTCCCAAATGTCAGATTTTTCACAGCTTATTAATAAGCATATATGTATATATCAAACAGATAGAAGAGAGAAATCATATGAAAATCTTCAAATAACAGCTAAAATAAGTTTATTACAATATGCTATACAGAACAGAACACGTGAAACTACATACACTCATTCACATCACAACAACCAGTTTCCATACACTCATTCACATCACATCAACCAGTTTAACCATCGAATCTTGCATACCCAGGAACTTCAAACTTCACCCAGATCCACACAATCATAAATAATGGGATCTACAAGTGGACCGCTCTGCCAGTACAAAAGCTAGCTGCTCTTCAACATGGGTAGAAGTCCTCAACGGAGTTCCATTCACCTACAAGAACAGAATGGAATATCAAGTACTTGCATTCTTCAAGAAGATTACAACCAACATATATATGTACAGGGACATCAGGAAAGCTGATGGAGCAAAATCAAACAACAGATAAATCAAGTAAACAGACCATTTGGAAAAAAATATACTACCAGGCTTGAACATGAGCATAGAAAAGAAAAGATGATTTCAGTGAAATTAAAACTTCCAATGAAAGCTGAATAACAGTGCATAGCTCCTAGTATGGAGGAATATCACAAAATTAAACAAGATGGTCATGCAAGTTTCTATACAAGTATTCATGATTATAGTTTATTATCGTTGTCTAAATTCTCCAACATGCACAAAATTAATTAATATATTTGAATGTGCTACCAATGAAGCAAATTCTAAAAGATACACGGACAGGGCTTAATTAGCCAACCATGTCATTTTATAAACACATAGCAAACTCAACGATAACGTGTATAGTTATTACCATAGAGTTTCTATATGAGTATTCATGATTTCAGTTTGTCATCATCATTTAAATAGCTTGGCGAACATTGACAGCAGAGAAACAAAAAAAATTAAGTCAATAGCTTTGTGAGCATGCAGTAGACTGTTCACATCCTAATGAAATACATGGCAAAGAAGCTTTACCATGTAGACAAACACCCACTTACTCAGACGCTACAGGTGCTTTGTTTCATCATGTTACAAAGGAGAAGCACAAACCACAATTTTACTCCACACACACACACACGGACTAGTAGATCAACAGGAGGACATAGATTAGACCAAATCCACATAAACAAATCCATACACATAGCAGTATAACTGGATAGTGGGCAATTGGTTTGATCAGGAGCAACAGTGCATATTTTCCCTAAACCTAAAATTGCCATAGTGGGTAAATCATGTCACTGGTCAGAGCACAACACCACAATCACCAGTACAAGGCCACCAGAAGCACCACAGAGAGGGATAGAGCTCACCTAGGTGGTTTGTAGTCGATGCAGAAGCACAGCCGGCCGCGGTTGCAGTAGAGTTCCTTGCAACGCACATGCAGACCCTTGGGGCTTGTTGTCTTTACCAACACTTCATCCCACAAAACAACTCCCTCGGTTGCCATGTCACATGCTTCTACTGCCTTGTCCATCATGTCATAGATGCTTCCAGAGTAGTTGGACTGAGATCCTCCAGCAGAGGGGCACAACCAACTAACATACTAAAGGAGAAACAGTCACTTTATATAAAATCAACAACATGTTGTAACAGTACCACTGTGCTCCCAATCTTAAACAACAAGATTTGGGACATTTATCATGCCAACAATACCACTAGTAGTAGTACCAATGTGTTAACAAAATTTAGGCCAGTATACCAGGACAAAGCCCCTGCTGCTCTCAAATAGTAGGTCACTGCCATAAGCTTTGATTTTTGGCAACAAGGGGAATTGAATCAATTGCAATTCAAGATGGTGCATTATTTGCTAGTGGCAAAGCAGGTTCGTTTTTACTGAGTACTGACAAAGTTGGTTTTTACTAGATAGCGGCATAGTAAGTTGTGACATTTAAAAAAACCAGTAAGAAAACCAGCGGTGGCTGCTCCAGCCCGCTGCTCTTCTCCTGGACAACACCATTGTAAATTTAGCTAGCAATCATCAGCAGCAAGTACAGAGTAAAATGGGACTTTGTTGTAGCTACAGAAACTGAAACAACACACACATCATGGAATTTCATATCATAGCCAACAAATATTTTACCAGAACACAGGGTGTTCTTCTCTGTATTTTAGAAACATGCAAACAAAGGTTTCAGTACAAACAAACAAGTGGAGTAGACAAATTTCAGAACAGAATGTGTTCGCACTGTTTGGTTTATTTGCTTGGTTTATTTAAACAAAAGTTTCTGTACAAATAGACAAGTGGAGTTAAAAAAATACAGAAACTACATAAACTGCACATTCAGGTTGTGATACTCCCATCTGCAGTATATGCATGTTGTGATACTCCCATCTTATGCAATTTGACTCACAGAACAAGAACAAAACTGATTTTGAACATTCGATGCAAAATATGGTAAATACGTCTTGTATCTACTCCTTGGCTACTGTTATTTCAACTGTAAATTTAGCCAGCAATCATCACCAGCAAGTACAGAGTAAACTGGGACTTTGTTGTAGCTACAGAAACTAAAACAACACACACATCATGGAATTTCATATCATAGCCAACAAATATTTTACCAGAACACAGGGTGTTCTTCTCTGTATTTTAGAAACATGCGAACAATGGTTTCAATACAGTCAAACAAGTGGAGTAGACAAATTTCATAATAGAATGTGTTCGCACCATTTGTTTTATTTGCTCGGTTTGTTTAAACAAAAGTTTCTGTACAAATAGACAAGTGGAGTAGCATGTGTTTACTTTGCATGCTCAAGGTACACTAGTCTGATGAAAACAATATGCTCGAGGTACATTATCTTGCATGCTCGGACTACATTCAAAAATTCTGAACAACATCAAATTGGCTAAATAACTTGGCCTTGAACACCAATCTTAAAGTGAATTTATGAGAGCAGTACATTCATGAAGTTCTACTCTGAATTTTAACTTCCTTTCTCTGAATTTTCTGCAGGAGGGTAATATCTCAAAAGAAAACAACACTGTAAATAGGCAATTAACTAAAACCCGGAGTACTAAGATAGGGAATACCCACATTCATTTCAGAAATTGGTGTTCGACATACGACAACCCCTTGAAGTACACCTAAATTTATACTGAATTCCTTGCTCTATGACTAAAACCCGTAGTACAAACATAAGGAATTGAAATGTCTGCATTCATTTCAGCAAGAAAACTAGTAGATCTTGGAGGTTGAAGCACTAAGGTTAAGGAGTAACTTAACCAGAAGGGCCTAGCAAGCTAGCACAAGCATCAACAGCCGTTTTAATCAATCAGAAGGGCAGGAGTAGCTTAATCAATACCCTTATCCGTGAATTACAGGTAGGACTCAATCTTTAAGGTTCATGTTGGGCTCTTGGTGGCGCTCCAGCCTGCCGCCTTCCCTTGGCGCTTGAGTAGGGCGTCAACTCCTTGTTGTACGCCATCCTCACGTTCATACTCACAGCAAGGGCGGCAAACCAGGAGGGCGCACTCATTGCAGGCCTAACCACCTGCGCCTTTCAACTCCTTACCCTGCATCAGCAAGATCAAAACAATGTCAGTATGCACCCCTATGAAATTAACACAACTTGCCAGGAGACACAACAATTGCTCATGTATTCATTGATGCTACATGAGGAAATCATCTACTTGGCTTAAAGTTGAAACTATGATCATCAATGAATACTAAACAAGGTCCCAATATATCAGTGAGGTCTGGAACAGAAAAATCTCTTAATTGCTCCAACAATTAATAGAGAGGGAAAATGCGCCAAATAAACGAATCCAACTCGCAACTACGCAACCCCCGCGGTTACCCCTAATCTCGCAACCTAGATCCACTGCCTTGCGCGTGCCAGATCCACCGATACAGGCACCGCATGAAGGAGCTGTGACGAGCAGAGATGACACCGAAACATTAAGGCGTCGAGGCAGGCAGGAAGGGTGAGAGAGGGGGAGACAGACGTACCCATCATGGTCGGAGGTCCACTAGTAGAAAACGGGCCTATTGTCCCGGTTCGTAAGGGCCTTTTGTCCCGGTTCCTGAACCGGAACTAAAGGGTCATTGCTAATGCCCTAACCCTTTAGTTCCGGTTCTAGCCAGAACCGGGACAGATGGGCCTCCACGTGGCGAGCCCAGGCAGGAGGGCCTTTGGTCCGAGTTGGTGGCACCAACCGGGACCAATAGACCTCCACGCGTCAGCATTTCTGTGGCTGGGGTTTT
>NC_057800.1:2758806-2788358 GCF_018294505.1 Triticum aestivum
TGGCGGTTTTGGGGGGTTAATTTAGGTATTTCATATATTGTGTTAGATAGCTAATTAATAGAGAGAAGTGTCCTCTCTTATGTCCGTGCTTGGTCGGCGCTATGTACTATACATACATATAGAGAGGACTAGACACGCTAGCTAGCTAGTAAGCAAACGAAGGAAACAGAAGATCGTCATGAACATATATGCATACAGAGAGAAGTGATATCGACAACCTCTCGTTCTCCGAGAGATTGGTCGAACAACAAGTTCTCGGATATCCACTAGTAGAAAACGGAGCTTTAAAACTGGTTCGTAAGGGCCTTTAGTGCCGGTTCCATAACCGGCACTAATTGGTGGGCACTAAAGCCCCCCCCCCTTTAGTACCGGTTCGGCACGAACCGGCGCTAAAGTGCCACCACGTGGCGTGAGCTCGCGCCGTGGTATGGGGGACCTTTAGTACCGATTGGTGTTACCAACCCGTACTAAAGGTTTTTTTTTGAAAATTTTTGAAAAAAAAATTGATTTTTTTTCCCGATTTTTAATTTTTCTGAATTATTTGGTGATTTAGTCTCTAATCACCTCTCTTAACTGCTCAAGTGTGGATCACTCATTCCAAATCATCTATCTTCCCGACCGGTCACCCAGCCCTCTCACTACTCCAGCCCAAGCATGCTTAACTTTCGGGTTCTATTCTCCTTCGTTTCCAAGTCTGCACTTGTTGTTTTCCTGACAATAGTAAGATGTCAATCCTATTAACCCTCAGGAGTTTAGCTTGAGCATGAAGTCACACATTTCACTGTTTGAGTTTGAAACTATTATTCTAAAAAACAGCAATTATTTAGTAACACTAATATTTCTTGAATAAGTTTGACCATAGTTTGACCATAGTTTGACCACAGTTTGACCAGATTTGACCAAAATTCAAAAAATTGAAATAATTATTTAGTAACACTAATATTCTTGAATAATTATGTAGTAACATTCCCTACACTTTTTGCAAAACATCTCCAAATTTAAGTTTTCAAATTTTCCTAACGTGTAGATGTAGTAATATAACTACCTCTCGAAGGATTTTATTTTTTGAAGTTTTTATCATTTTCTTTTGATTTTTTCAAAACTAAAATGGTGATACACGGGGGGGGGGGGTAGAGTTTGAAAATTGCCCTATAGTGTCGGTTTGTGTCTTCAACCGAGACTATAGGTTAAGACTCTGTACTAAAGGTTCATTACGAACCGGCACTAATGCATAGCCATTCGAACCGGCACTATTGATCACATTAGTGCCGGTTTTTTTACAAACCGGCACTAATGTGCTTCACGTTTGACCCTTTTTCTACTATTGATCTATCCGACACTACCGGCTACATATATACAATAATTATCTCTTACAAATATAATCTCCTAAATTACGGACGCATGGTCCACATAGTATTCTCCGTCTTCAGCGATCATGTGGTCAAGAAAGAATGCTGCCAATTCTTCTTGAATTGCTCGCATGCGAACAGATGCTAGGAGTTCATCCCGCTGCCGAAACATCTAATTTGAAGAAGGGGTTCAATACATATATATATATATATATTAATGAATGAAACTCAACACAAATGATGGTAATAAACTAAAATTGTGAATATTATTTCTTACGCACTTCATATTGTTTGTCAGAGTACCCGCCCCGCTCACAGGTCGTGTGGCGGATGGACTCGCAAACGTAGTATCCACAGAAATCATTCCCTTGTTCCTGCCACAACCACTTTACAAGAAATAAAGGTCAATCAAACTGATAAGCAAGAATGCCAAATGGTATTGATGAAACTAGCGCTTGAATCAATAGCTAGGAGACGCGCGGAACATGCTAATATAGTACTTACTTTCGGGTATCTAAATTGCAGCATCTTCGGTAGTCCCGGAGATTTTTTGGTGAATTTTCTCCAAACCCTGCTAGACAAAAGAAAACAATTACTTGATATCAGGAAATGAACAAAGTTGTTGGTATGGTGGATAATGATCGATTTAACTTACTTCTAGAGGATTTCAGTCATGTCCGCATACTCCTGGGGATCTTTTTGTTTAGAGTCCGAGACAGTTACTACTCCCTGCTCAAGCCTAATCTCTAGGAGAATATAGTGGTACCTGCGCACGCATGCATAACTCATCAATTACATTACTATAACCTGGACTAATATATAAGGGAAACTGAATATGCACAAGACAGTAACACTCACTTGAAGTTGTAAGGAAAGAGTATTATATCTTTGTTTTCATTTATTTTGAATGATCATAGCAAGTTGGCCTCGGTATCTGTGGCACGATGTTCAACCTCAGTTGCATCTATGAGATATGTGTTAACGAACCCAATATCACCGATTTGTCTTTTCTTAAATTCGGTGATCTTCAATCTACATAATATAGTGAGGATAATTATAAATACATGCAATGAAAGAGCTGAGCTATATAGAGAGACTTAATGACAGAAGTAGTAGTACTTACAGACAGTAGCAGGTGACCGTTGCTTTATCGAGAGCCAATTGATTGAAAAACTGATAGAACTCCTCAAATGGAATAGGCAACAGATCAATTCCAACGAGGTCATGCTCTGGTTTAAGTCTCACATACAAAGTACTCCTCCCCCCAGACTCTCTGCAGATTTTCAAGTACCAATCATGCAATCTTCGCATCATCGTTGATAGAGATCTTTCATCTTTGACGAGAGGCTTCCCGTACTCGTATCTGTGTATCTGCACGTCCATGAAATCATAATGTACATCGTTGGGCAGGTAATCTCCAAGATTGCTATAACCGGGCACCATCCTCAGATCGACGATGTCTCTAGGCACCTTGAGCGGGGGGCACGATTGATTCCCTTGTTCGCCGAGCTGGGCAATTTGTTTCCCAGCTGCTTGTCGTTCTTTCATCCTTTGAACACTGATTGTACTTCCCGACCGCTCCGCTTCGGCCCATGTCTTCGCAATAATGCGCTCATAGTTGCCTTTCGGCGGAGACTTGGGTGGTTTTGCCAGGGCAGCCAGAGTGCGCTTCGCTTTCACCGGATCTACCTTCTCCTCCGGAGGTGGATGTCTCTGTGCTTTCAACACTTCAAACCATTCCTTCGCTTCGGTTCGCGCGATCTCCGCGTTCTCCTCCGGGCTCATCTCGTATGGTAACTTCTCTGGAGTCTTCAGAGAAGGACCGAATCTGTATGTCTTCCCGCCTCTGGCTGTACTGCTAGACGCCGGCCGAGCAGACGGAGCGGCTGTCTTCTTTACTTGCTTACGAGGCAGAGGAGAAGGACTACGACGCGCCGGAGCAGCTGCTGGAGTGGCGGTGGGTCTCTTCCGCCCTTGCTTACGAGGCGGAGAAGGAGGAGGCTGGCTGCTCGGGCGTGCAGGCGCAGGCGGAGAAGGAGGCGGAGTGCCGCCACGCGCCGAAGAAGGAGCCGGCCGAGTGCCCTGATCGTCACTCACCGGAGGAGGAGGCGGTGGAGGAGGCGGAGTGCCCTGACTCGCCGAAGGAGGAGGAGGAGGCGGAGGCGTCCAGTTCTGAAGGTTGATGAGATCCTTCTGCCATAGGCATGGAGTCTTCAGAGCAGAACCCAGCCGAGTCTCCCCTTCACTGGTAGGGTGGTCAAGCGGGAGCTCCTCAAATCCCTTCGTTATTTAATCCACCATCACCCTAGCATATCCTTCTGGAATCGGCCGGCAGTGAAAAGTTGCGCCGGGTTCAGAAGGATAAACAGAGCCAACAACCGCCTTGACCTTCATATTAATCCATTGTGTCATAAGGTGGCAATTTTGAGACTCCGTGATAGCATCCATGGGATAGCTGGCAGGATCCGTCAAGACATGCTCCGGCTGAAGCAGCTCGGTGGAAACCATGCTGCTTCTCCGCTGAGATGGCGGGGTAGCTTCTGGGGAGGCTTCGGTAGTTCGTTTGCTGCGATTTGCTTCTCGTTCCTCTATCCCGAGTACCCCTGCTTTAAGCACCAGCAGTTCAGACTGCTGCACTTTCTTCCTCCTCTCCTGGCATTTGTAACCGCCTGCGTCCAGAAACCCAGCCTTCCATAGAATGGAGCCTGGCGTGCCTCGTGTCCGCCTAGGGTGCTCAGGATTCCCGAGGGCCATTGTGAGCTCGTCCTTCTCTCTGTCTGGAACGAACGTCCCTTGCTGCATTGCTTCGATATACTGCTGAAGCCTCTTGGCTGGTATATCCAATTGATCGTCCGTCCAAATGCACTTCCCTGATACAGGGTCCAAGGTTCTGCCAGCCCCGAAGAACCAAGTCCGGCAACGGTCTGGCCAGTTCATTGTCTCTGGTTCGATCCCTTTTTCAACCAGATCATTCTCAGCCTTGGCCCACTTAGGCCGGGCTACGAGGTAGCCACCTAACCCCATGCGATGGTGAAGCGTCTTCTTTGCAGCATTTTTCTTGTTTGTCGCCGACATCTTCTTACTCTTTTCTGATGTCTTGTGGGCCACAAATGCAGGCCAGTGATCTCTGATCTTCTCATATCTGCCCTTGAATTCTGGTGTCTATTTTTTATCGACAAACCTATTCAGCTCTTTATTCCACCTCCTGAATAGGTCTGCCATCCTCTTAAGAGCAAAAGACTTGATTAATTGCTCTTTAACTGGCTTCTCCGGATCATCCTCTAGCGGTAGGGTGAAATTTGACTTCAGCTCAGTCCAAAGATCATTTTTCTGCATATCATTGACGTAAGACACCTCAGGCTCTTCTGTAGCCGGCTTTAACCATTGCTGGATGCTGATCGGGATATTGTCCCTAACCAGAACCCCGCACTGAGCAACAAATGCGTTATTTGTTCGGATGGGTTCAATCGGTTGGTCGTCGGGCGCGATTGCTATGATCTCAAACCTTTCATCCGAGCTCAACTTTTTCTTTGGGCCTCGTCTCTTTACCTCAGTTGTGCTCGATCTGGAGGGCTAGAAAAAAGAACAAAGACTTAATTAATATGTGTACATACCAAAACAATGAATGCATCAATTATCTAGTCAGCACAGGCTTAACTAATATATATACCTGGCCGGACTCGGTTCGGTCACCGGAGCCGTCATCACGGTCTCCTTCTTGCACCGGCATTAGGTCACCGGAGCCGTCCTCACGTTCTCCTTCTTGTACCGACATTAGGTCACCGGAGCCAGCTTCTTCACCCTCTCCTTCCAGAGCATCGGTGTCGTTGAGAAACAACAAGCAGACGGCATTACATCCCATTGCGATTATGTCCCTCAACAACGCTTCTTTTGCTTCATCTCGGGCGGTGTCCATAGTTTCTACAAATATTTACAACATGGCAATTATTATTCAAACATGACAGATGGATATATTAGTGGCAAAGGTAGAACTAGCTAGCTAATCATAGTAAGGAATCATATATATATTAATTAGTGGCCTCGACGCTGCTTCTCTAGGGTTTGGGGTGGCCTCGACAACGCTTCAAGGGTTTGGGGTGGCCTCAAGAGAGTTTGTCGGGTAGGGGCGCGGCGGGAGTGGGTAGGAGAACGACATCGTTTTTTCTAGGGTTTGGGTGTCCTCGAGAGTTTTGGTGGCATGAACCGGGACTAAAGGGGAGCCTTTGGTCCCGGTTCATGCCACCAACCGGGACCAATGGTGGTGGGCCAGGAGCGAGGCCCATTGGTCCCGGTTCGTCCCACCAACCGGGACCAAAGGTCTAGACGAACCGGGACCAATGGCCCACGTGGCCCGGCCGACCCCCTGGGCTCACGAACCGGGTCCAATGCCCCCATTGGTCCCGGTTCTAGACTGAACCGGGACTAATGGGCTGACTCGGCCTGGACCTTTGCCCCCTTTTCTACTAGTGGTCGACGAAGAACCGACATTGTGGTTGAAGCAGTAGATGACGGCGTCGTGGTTGAAGCAGTAGACGATGCAGTAGCTAATCACCAGGGCCATCGTGGCAGGATCCCCCGAGAGAAGGTGGGTGCGGATCCGCCGTTGGCCCCCCGTCCCCATCCATCCATAGGTGATGGGTGGGTTTCGGCCGCTGTTGCCACATCCGTAGATCTCAAGAGGAAGGGAGGGAGGGAGGTCGCCGGTGGGGGTGGTAGTCCGCTAGCGGCGGGACTAGAGAGGAGTCGGGGGAGGGAGAGGAGTCGGGGAGGGAGTGGACCTCTAGCTGAAGGAAATATGCCCTAGAGGCAATAATAAAGTTATTATTTATTTCCTTATAATCAAGATAAATGTTTATTATTCATGCTAGAATTCTATTAACCGGAAACATAATACATCTGTGAATACATAGACAAACAAAGTGTCACTAGTATGCCTCTACTTGACTAGCTCGTTAATCAAAGATGGTTATGTTTCCTAACCATGAACAATGAGTTGTTATTTGATTAACGAGGTCACATCATTAGTTGAATGATCTGATTGACATGACCCATTCCATTAGCTTAGCACAGCAAGCAAGCAAGTTGCTGCTCAAGTGAAGAAGCCCATGTCTGATCCTAAGCCTGAAACTAAGTGTTTCTACTGCAAAGGGACTGGTCACTGGAAGCGGATCTACCCCAAGTGATTGGCGGATAAGAAGGATGGCAAAGTGAACATAAGTATATTTGATATACATGTTATTGATGTGTACTTTACTAGTGTTTATAGCAAACCCTCAGTATTTGATACTAGTTCAGTTGCTAAGATTAGTAACTCGAAACGGGAGTTGCAGAATAAACAGAGACTAGTTAAGGGTGAAGTGACGATGTGTGTTGGAAGTGGTTCCAAGATTGATATGATCATCGTCACACACTCCCTATACTTTCGGGATTAGTGTTGAACCTGAATAAGTGTTATTTGGTGTTTGCGTTGAGCATGAATATGATTTGATCATGTTTATTGTAATACGGTTATTCATTTAAGTAAGAGAATAAATTGTTGTTCTGTTTACATGAATAGAACCTTATATGGTTACACACCCAATGAAAATAGTTCGTTGGATCTCGATCGTAGTGATACACATAATCATAATATTGAAACCAAAAGATGCAAAGTTAATAATGATAAGTGCAACTTGTTTGTAGCACTGCCATTTAGGTCATATGGTGTAAAGCGCATGAAGAAACTCCATACTGATGGGATTTTGGAATCACTTGATTATGAATCACTTGATGCTTGTGAACCATGCCTTTTGGGCAAGATGACTAAAACGCCGTTCTCCGGAACAATGAAGCAAGCAACAGATTTGTTGGAAATCATACATACTGATGTATGTGGTCCGATGAATATTGAGGCTCGCGACAGGTATCATTATTTTCTGATCTTCATAGATGATTTGAGCAGATATGAGTATATCTACTTGATGAAACATAGGTCTGAAACATTTGAAAAGTTCAAAGAATTTCAGAGTGAAGTGAAAAATCATCGTAACAAGAAAATAAAGTTTCTACGATCTGATCGTAGAGAAGAGTATTTGAGTTACGAGTTTGGCCTTCAGTTAAAAACAATGTGAAATAGTTTCAGTACTCATGCCACCTGGAACACCACAATGTAATGGTGTGTCCGAACGTCATAACCGTACTTTATTAGATATGGTGCGATCTATGATGTCTCTTACCGATCTACCACTATCGTTTTGGGTTTATGCATTAGAGACAGCTACATTCACGTTAAATAGGGCACCATCTAAATCCGTTGAGACGACACCGTATGAACTATGGTTTGGCATGAAACCTAAGCTGTCGTTTCTTAAATTTGGGGTTGTGATGCTTATATGAAAAAGTTTCATCCTGATAAGCTCAAACTCAAATCGGAGAAATATGTCTTCATAGGATACCCAAAGGAGACTGTTGGGTACACCTTCTATCACAAATCCGAAGGCAAGACTTTTGTTGCTAAATTCAGAGTTTTTCTAGAGAAGGAGTTTCTCTCGAAAGAAGTGAGTGGGAGGAAAGTAGAACTTGACGAGGTAACTGTACCTGCTCCCTTGTTGGAAAGTGGTACATCACAGAAAATTGTTTCTACGACACCTACACCAATAAGTAAGGAAGTTAATGATAATGATCATGAAACTTCAGAACAAGATACTACTGAACCTCGTAGATCAACCAGAGTAAGATCCGCACCAGAGTGGTTCAGTAATCCAGTTCTGGAAATCATGCTACTAGATCATGATGAACCTACGAACTATGAAGAAGCGATGGTGAGCCCAGATTCCACAAAGTGGCTTGAAGCCATGAAATCTGAGATGGGATCCATGTATGAGAACAAAGTATGGACTTTGATTGACTTGCCCAATGATCGGCGAGCCATTGAGATTAAATGGATCTTCAAGGGGAAGACGGACGTTGATAGTAGCGTCACTATCTACAAAGCTAGAATTGTCGCAAAAAGGTTTTTCGACAAGTTCAAGGTGTTGACTACGATGAGAGTTTCTCTCTCGTATCTATGCTTAAGTCTGTCCGAATCATGTTAGCAAATTGCCGCATTTTATGAAATCTGGCAAATGGATAAAGAAAACTGCATTCCTGAATGGATTTCTGGAAGAAGAGTTGTATATGATGCAACCAGAAGGTTTTGTCGATCCAAAGGGAGCTAACAAAGTGTGCAAGCTCCAGCGATCCATTTATGGAATGGTGCAAGCCTCTCGGAGTTGGAATAAATGCTTTGATAGTATGATCAAAGCATATAGTTTTATACAGACTTGCGATGAAGCCTGTATTTACAAGAAAGTGAGTGGGAGCACTACAACATTTCTGATAAGTATATGTGAATGACATATTGTTGATCGGAAATAATGTAGAATTATTTTGTAAAGCATAAAGGGGTGTTTGAAAGGAGTTTTTTTCAAAGAAAGACTTCGGTAAAAGTTGCTTACATATTGAGCTTCAAGATCTATAGAGATAGATCAAGACGCTTGATAAGTTTTTCAGTGAGTACATACCTTGACAAGATTTTGAAGTAGTTCAAAATGGAACAGTCAAAGAAAAAGTTTCTTGCCTGTGTTACAAGGTGTAAAGTTGAGTAAGACTCAAAGCCCGACCACGGCAGAAGATAGAAAAGAATGAAAGTCATTCCCTATGCCTTGGCTATAGGTTCTATAAAGTATGTCATGCTGTGTACCAGATCTATTGTATACCTTGCACTGATTTAACAAGGGAGTACAATAGTGATCTAGGAGTAGATCACTGGACAGCGGTCAGAATTATCCTTAGTGAAATAAGGATATGTTTCTCGATTATGGACGTGACAAAAAGGTTCATCGTAAAGGGTTACATCGATGCAAGTTTTTGACACTGATCCAGATGATTCTAAGTCTCAATCTGGATACATATTGAAAGTGGGAGCAATTAGCTAGAGTAGCTCCATGCAGAGCATTGTTAACATAAATATTTGCAAAATACTTACGGCTCTGAATGTGACAGACCCGTTGACTAAGATTCTCTCACAAGCAAAACATGATCACACCTTAGTACTCCTTGGGGGTTAATCACATAGCGATGTGAACTAGATTACTGAATCTAGTAAACCCTTTGGGTGTTGATCACATATCGATGTGAACTATGGGTGTTAATCACATGGTGATGTGAACTATTGCTGTTAAATCACATGGCGATGTGAACTAGATTATTGACTCTAGTGCAAGTGGGAGACTGAAGGAAATATGCCCTAGAGGCAATAATAAAGTTATTATTTATTTCCTTATAATCATGATAAATGTTTATTATTCATGCTAGTATGCCTCTACTTGACTAGCTCGTTAATCAAAGATGGTTATGTTTACTAACCATGAACAATGAGTTGTTATTTGATTAACGAGGTCACATCATTAGTTGAATGATCTGATTGATATGACCCATTCCTTTAGCTGAGCACACGATCGTTTAGTATGTTGCTATTGCTTTCTTCATGACTTATACATGTTCCTATGACTATGAGATTATGCAACTCCCGTTTGCCAGAGGAACACTTTGGGTGCTACCAAACGTCACAACGTAACTGGGTGATTATAAAGGAGCATTACAGGTGTCTCCGAAGGTAGATGTCGGGTTGGCGTATTTCGAGATTAGGATTTGTCACTCCGATTGTCGGAGAGGTATCTCTGGGCCCTCTCGGTAATACACATCACATAAGCCTTGCAAGCATTGCAACTAATATGTTAGTTGTGAGATGATGTATTACGGAACGAGTAAAGAGACTTGTCGGTAACGAGATTGAACTAGGTATTGGATACCGACGATCGAATCTCGGGCAAGTAACATACCGCTGACAAAGGGAACAACGTATGTTGTTATGCGGTCTGACCGATAAAGATCTTCGTAGAATATGTAGGAGCCAATATGGGAATCCAGGTCCCGCTATTGGTTATCGACCGGAGACATGTCTCGGTCATGTCTACATTGTTCTCGAACCCGTAGGGTCCGCACGCTTAAGGTTACGATGACAGTTATATTATGAGTTTATGCATTTTGATGTACCGAAGGTTGTTCGGAGTCCCGGATGAGATCACGGACATGACGAGGAGTCTCAAAATGGTCGAGACGTAAAGATTGATATATTGGAAACCTATGTTTGGACATCGGAAGTGTTCCGGGTGAAATCGGGATTTTACCGGGTTACCGGGAGGGTTACCGGAACCCCCCGGGAGCCATATGGGCCTTCATGGGCCTTAGTGGAAAGGAGAAAGGGGCAGCCCAAGGTGGCTGCGCCTCTTCGCCCTCCCCTAGTCCTATTAGGACTAGGAGAAGGTGGCCGGCCCCCCTCTCTCCCTTCCCCTCCGAGGAATCCTAGTTGGACTAGGATTGGGGGGAGGAATCCTACTCCCAGAGGGAGTAGGACTCTCCTGCGCCTCCCTCCTTGGCCGGCCAGCCTCCCCCCTCTACTCCTTTATATACGGAGGCAGGGGACACCTCTAGACACACAAGTTGATCCACGTGATCTATTCCTTAGCCGTGTGCGGTGCCCCCTGCCACCATATACCTCGATAATACTGTAGCAGAGTTTAGGCGAAGCCCTGCTGCTGTAGTACATCAAGATCGTCACCACGCCGTCGTGCTGACGGAACTCTTCCCCGACACTTTGCTGGATCGGAGTCCGGGAATCGTCATCGAGCTGAACGTGTGCTCGAACTCGGAGGTGCCGTAGTTTCGGTGCTTGATCGGTTGGATCGTGAAGATGTACGACTACTTCCTCTACGTCGTGTCATCGCTTCCGCAGTCGGTCTGCGTTGGGTACGTAGACAACACTCTCCCCCTCGTTGCTATGCATCACATGATCTTGCGTGTGCGTAGGAAAATTTTTGAAATTACTACGAAACCCAACACTAGCCAGGGCGGGGAGGGGAGGTGGAGGCCGTGGTTATGGTCGCCGACGGTGTTGAAGTGGTGAGCGCCGCCACAGGAGAGAGAGAGGGGACGCTGGAGAGAGAGATGGATGGGTGGGGGCTGGTTGAGAGGAGGTCGCCGCCGGCCGGTGGGATCGGGGGAGACGAGGTGGAGGGAGGGGTCGGGGAAGAGGATTGGATCGAATCGTGTGAGGCAAGAAAGAAAGGAGGCGGGGGTGGATGGAAAATGACCAGAGGACAGAGCTAGGGTTTCGGGGTTGGTGTGGAAGGGTTGAGGACGGCCGTTGGATCTGCGAGCATCCGATGGCGTATGATGCACGATCCGCGTGAGACGTCCACGGACCAATCACAATGCAGTATGATGTTATGACCATCTAAATAGGTAATAGTTGCCTAAAAATAATGTGTTAAAATCATGTAATCTCATATTGTGCACAAATGATCAATCTTATGGCCACATTCTAGGCATAGTTTGTTCAAATGATCTCATATTGTGCACAAGGGTGCATCTTCGAATTCCAAACAATGAGTTTTCATTTTCTTTGCATGGAAAATACATTTTCCATTTTCGAGTGCCCGAAATGAGTTTTTTTTTTGTGAAGGACAACCCAAATAATTGTTGCAAAATTGGACCAAATCAATTTTCTAAAATACTAGGACATATTTAATGCACAATTGAAAAAATGGTCGGGTGTAAAAAGTTTTGATCCACCTCTCGTGAAAAAGACAAATTTCTGCCGATTCAGCTGGAAGCGGGTCAAATTTGAACTGTAGCTACCATGTAGTTTGCTCTTTATTTTTTTCAAAAATCATTTCTAGGTACATAAGTATCTATTTAATCAGAGAATACCCAAGAAAATTCCATGATTCAACCACTAGCTAGGAACGGTCATTCCCGCCGTTTTGATCGCATTTTGAAACGGGCATAAAAAATAAAAATAAAACAAAAAATTGGGAAACCTTCACATTGTGTCATTATTTGTGGCAAAGTTCCTAGGAAAGATAACAAACTTGTAATACATCAATTATTTTTTTAAAGTGTTCTCAGAATCGAGATATCACGTGTGGAGATCAATGGCTTTCAAGACAAATGATCAATATTATGGCCACATTCATGGCATAGTTTGTTCAAATGATCTCATATTATGCACAAGGGTGCATATTGGAATGGAAAACAATGTTGCCTAAGGAAGTTTTCATTTTCTTTGGACGAAAAAACCACTTTCCATTTTTTGAGTGTCCAAAAGGAGGTTTTTTGGTGAAGGACCTCCCAAATAATTGTTGCAAAATTTGACCAAATCAATTTTCTAAAATACTAGGACATATTTAATGCACAATTGACAAAATGGTCTGGTGCAAAAAGTTTTGATCCACCTCTGGTGAAAAAGACAAATTCCCGCCGATTCAGTTGGAAGCGGGTCGAATTTGAACTGTAGTTGCCTCGTAGTTTGCTCTTTATTTTTTCCAAAAATCATTTCTAGGTACATAAGTATCTATTTATCAGAGAAACACCAAAAAAATTCCAAGATTCAACCACTAGCTAGGAACGGTCATTCCCGCCATTTTGACTGCATTTTGAAACGGGCATAAAAAATTCAAAAAAAAATTAAAAAATTGGGAAACCTTCGCATTGTCTCATTATACGTGGCCAAGTTCCCAAGAAAAATAATAAACTTGTAATACGGCAATTATTTTAAAAAAGTGTTCTCAGAAACGAGCTATCACGTGTGGAGATCAATGGCTTTAAAGCCAAATAATCAATCTTATGGCCACATTCATGGCATAGTTTGTTCAAATGATCTCATATTGTGCACAAGTGTGCATATGTGAATGGCAAACAATGTTGCCTCAGGAAGTTTTCTTTTTCTTTGGACGAAAGAACCATTTTCCATTTTTCGAGTGCCCAAAAGGAGGTTTTTTTGTGAAGGACTCCCAAATCATTGTTGCAAAATTGGACCAAATCATTTTCTAAAATACTAGGCCATATTTAATGCACAATTAACCAAATGGATGGGTGTAAGAAGTTTTTATCCACCTCTGGTGAAAAAGACAAATTCCCGCCGATTCAACTCGAAGCGGGTCAAATTTGAACTATAGTTGCCTCGTAGTTTGCTCTTTATTTTTTACAAAAATCATTTCTAGGTACATAAGTATCTATTTAATCAGAGAAACACCAAAAAAGTTCCAAGATTCAACCACTAGCTAGGAACGATCATTCCCGCAGTTTTGATCACATTTTGAAACGGGCATAAAAAAATCAAAAAAATCAAAAAATTGGGAAACCTTCGCATTGTATCATTATATGTGGCCAAGTTCCCAGGAAAAATAATAAACTTGTAATACGGCAATTATTTTAAAAAAAGTGTTCTCAGAAATGAGCTATCATGCGTGAAGATTCATGGCTTTCAAGCCAAATAATCAATCTTATGGCCACATTCGTGGCCTAGTTTGTTCAAATGATCTCATATTGTGCACAAGGGTGCATCTTTGAATTCCAAACAATGTTGCCTAAGGGAGTTTTCATTTTCTTTGCACGGAAAATACATTTTCCATTTTCCGAGTGCCCAAAATGAGTTTTTTTTGTGAAGGACCTACCATATATTTGTTGCAAAATTGGACCAAATAAATTTTCTAAATTACTAGGCCATATTTAATGCACAATTGACAAAATGGATGGGTGTCAAAAGTATTGATCCACCTCTGGTGAAAAAGACAAATTCCCGCAGATTCAACAGGAAGTGGGTCAAATTTGAACTGCAGTTGCCTCATAGTTTACTATTTATTGTTTCCAAAAATCATTTATAGTTACATAAGTACCTATTTAATCATAGATACATGGTTTGGTGGCGATACGTCGAGGTTTGGGCGGTGGCCGAGGCCCCCAACTCTAGAGCGCGTAAACTCGCATGCCCGCCGCAAATAGCATATAGCATATCCAGTAACCTGACCCTTACAGAAAAGTTTAGTTTGTTCAGAACTCATTAATTTAATAAGCAAATATTATGGTAATAAATTGCTTTGGTACATGAAGGAACAAAGGAGATTAAACACTAGGTTGTGTGGATGTGGACCAACAAAGATGAATTGATTCCTGTAGTTGATGTGAAGTTCATAAAGTGGTAGCCTAATGTGATTTATTCTCCATATACATGGCAGCTGACTCTTCTATTTCATAGCATAGATATTCTGCTGTACATTGCAGCACATTGCTTCTGTCAAATTGAAAAACAAACAGGCTTCAATAAGAAATAATTCCAGTGACTCCAGTATCAAGTGAATATCTTGGTTCGATAGTTGGATGCGGCTTCGAAGCTCTGATATGAATAGAAGTACAATTACTATTGGAAAGGGTACAATGGACTGTATATTTCTTCAAGCTGTAGTACGACAGTTGCTTCTCATTGCAACAAGATGACCCGGTGCGCCAAATGGCGCAGCTACCCAATTGAAACCATGTTCGTGTTGAGAAATATTTGCCTTTTTTAGTAACTTTATGTTTGATCAAGGATAGAGACCATTTCAAACCCGAAGTGTTTTGAACGTGTATTTGGACAATGTGCCATTTAGCTCTATGTTACCCAAGTAAGGTGCAAGGTCCAAATTCAAGCATCAAGGGTAATGATTCTAAACCTTTTGTAACAGAAACCTATGCATTTGTTAGTCGAGCGCCTAAATAGAGGAATTGCTATGGCAGTGGCCTGACATGGGTCTGCTGGTGTCAAAGCTTTGCCTTAGAAAGCTTCACAAAATATATCATGTGCATGCCCAAAAATGTGCTGAGTTGACGATCTCCGGACCCCATGGTCAGACCGTTGCTATGGCGCAGCAGAGCTGAGAAACGTTCTTCAGAAACACACCCATCTAGCGGTAAACCTAGTTTGATAAGTAAGCAGATCGCAGAAGATTCTGTGAGGAAAAGAGAAACCACAATCGTTATATGATGACACATTATTTAGCACGTTGTATCAAACATGGAACCCAAGAAGCGCTAGTTATACCGTATGTACATATCTAGTCCAACCGATGGAAGAATTGCTGCTTTGCTTTCTTTGGAGCGCCAGCCCCCTTTGCAGCAGCGTTTGTCCTGAGTTTCGTTCTTGGAGAAAAGAGGAGGTATTTTAGTAATTTTGTTCATACCAGAAACGACCCACAGCTATAGAATGTAATTTCCATGGTAGCTTCAGTTCAGTTCTGTACATACATGAGTGTTTCTTCCTATAGTTTACATGAGAATAAAATAATCCATGACAAAAAACCTGAGAACAATAGGGTTTTAGCTCACTGAGATTGTAGATTACACATTCATGTATTATCTCTTATGCACCAACAAAATAGCATATTAATATATATCAACATGTACAAATAGATTATTTAGGTGTTGAGTAGGAAGCGTACACGCAATAAGGATTGATAACTTGATCAAGGAGGAAAATTCATTTCCTTAATAGCATTTGGCAGATCAAGCTATAGAATAACACTAGTAGAAAAAGGGGCTTTCGTTCGGGACTGGCCAGCCCATTAGTCCCTGTTCTGCCACGAACCGGGACCAATGGAGGCATTTGTCCCGGTTCGTGAGCCCAGGGGGCCGGCCGGGGCCTCGTGGGCATTGGTCCCGGTTCGTCTAGGCCCATTTGTCCCGGCTCTTGGCACGAACCAGGACCAATGAGCCTCGCTCCTGGCCCACAACCATTAGTCGCGGTTCATGGCAGGAACCAGGACAGAAGGATGGCCTTTAGTCCCGGTTCCAGCCACGAAGCGGGACAAATGAGTTGCCTATATATACCCCATCGCCGGTGAGCAGAGCACTCCATGGTACTCTGTTTTTTGCTGGCTGGCCAGGAAGGGCATTTGGGTGCTCTGGCTCACCTCTTATGCATGTGAGGTGTTCGATGAAATACCCGAGCCACACGAGTTAAGCTTTCTCCTCTCGAAGCTCGACCTCCGAGCTCCATTTTTTTTCGAGATTTGTCTAGGTTTAGCGGTCCGTCACGCCCCGTCCTCGTCTTCACCGCCGTCGATCGCCCGCGCCGATCTCGTCGCCGACACCACCGTCGTGAGCCTCTTGTTCTTATCTTCTTTTTGAAAGAAATAAAAATCTTACTTTAGATAGGTACTTGTCTAATTTTCTTACTTTTGACACACATAATTATATATAATGCACGCAGATGAACCGGCAATGGATGTACGGTGATAGACACACCTCTGAGTACATTAAGGGCGTGCATAATTCTCTCGAAGTGGCTGAGGCAAACAAGCAGAATGGTTTTATGTGTTGTCCATGCCCTAATTGTGGGAATACGAGGTCTTACTCGGACAAGAAAATCCTTCTCACACACCTGCTTTATAAGGGTTTCATGCCACACTATAATGTTTGGACGAAGCAGGGTCCATGCCCTAATAGGGGTTATGATGGAAGACAACGAAGTAGAAGAGGATGATGACAACTATGTGCCCCCTGAATACGGTGATGCTGCAACGAGGGAAGCTGAAGATCAAGAGGAAGCTGAAGATCCAGAGGAACCAGACGATGTGCCCGATGATGATCTCTGCCGTGTCATTGTTGATGCAAGGGAAAAGTGCGAAAGTGAAAAGGAGAAGCTGAAGTTCGATCGCATGTTAGAGGATCATAAAAAAGTGTTGTACCCCAATTGCGAAGATGGCAACACAAAGCTCAGTATCGTACTAGAATTGCTGCAGTGGAAGGCAGAGAATGATGTGCTTGACAAAGGATTTGAGAAGCTACTGAAAATATTGAAGAAGCTTCCAAAGCATAACAAATTGCCCGATAGTACGTACGCAACAAAGAAGGTCATATGCCCTCTAGGATTGGAGGTGGAGAAGATACATGCATGCCCTAATGACTGCATCCTCTACCATGGTGCATACAAGGATTTGAACGCATGCCCGGTATGTGGTGCGTTGTGGTATAAGATCAGATGAGATGACCCTGGTGATGTTGAGGGTGAGCCCCGCAGGAAGAGGGTTCCTGCGAAGGTGATGTGGTATGCTCCTATAATACCATGGTTGAAACGACTGTTCAGAAACAAAGAGCATGCCAAGTTGATGCGATGGCACAGTGAGGACCGTAAGAAAGACGGGAAGTTGAGAGCACCCGCTGATGGGTCGCAGTGGAGAAAAATCGAGAGAAAGTTCTGGGATGAGTTTGCAAGTGACCCAAGGAACGTATGGTTTGCTTTAAGCGCGGATGGCATTAATCCTCTCGGGGAGCAGAGCAGCAATCACAGCACCTGGCCCGTGACTCTATGTATGTATAACCTTCCTCCTTGGATGTGCATGAAGCGGATGTTCATTATGATGCCAATTCTCATCCAAGGCCCTAAGCAACCCGGCAACGACATTGATGTGTACCTAAGGCCATTAGTTGAAGAACTCTTAAAGCTGTGGAATGGAACAGGTGTACGTGCGTGGGATGAGCACATGGGGGAAGAATTTGACCTAAAGGCGTTGCTGTTCATGACCATCAATGATTGGCCCGCTCTCAGTAACCTTTCAGGACAGACAAACAAGGGATACCACGCATGCACACATTGTTTAGCTGACACCGAAAGTATATACCTGGACAGATGCAGGAAGAATGTGTACCTGGGCCATCATCGATTTCTCCCGACCAACCATCAATGTCGAAAGAAAGGCAAGCATTTCAAAGGCGAGGCAGATCACCAGAAGAATCCCGCCATGCATACCGGTGATCACGTACTTGCTATGGTCTCTAATTTAAACGTAATATTTGGAAAGGGTCCCGGCGGACTAGCTATTCCGAATGATGTTGAGGGATGCGCACCCATGTGGAAGAAGAAATCTATATTTTTGGACGTACCCTACTGGAAAGAGCTAGAGGTACGCTCTTCAATCGACGTGATGCACGTGACGAAGAACCTTTGCGTGAACCTGTTAGGCTTCTTGGGCATGTATGGGAAGACAAAAGATACACCTGAGGCAGCACGCCTCCAAAGCAGTACAAAGGTCCTGCCAGCTACGCTCTTACCAAAGAAGAGAAGGAAATATTTTTTTGAATTCCTGCTCAGTATGAAGGTCCCGAGTGGCTTCTCGTCGAATATAAAGGGAATAATAAATATTCCAGAGAAAAAGTTACAGAACCTAAAGTCTCAGGACTGCCACGTGATTATGACGCAACTGCTTCCGGTTGCATTGAGGGGGCTTCTACCGGAAAACGTCCGATTAGCCCTTATGACGCTATGTGCATTCCTCAATGCAATCTCTCAGAAGGTGATCGATCCAGAAATCATACCAAGGCTAAGGAGTGATGTGGCGCAATGTCTTGTCAGTTTCGAGCTGGTGTTCCCACCATCCTTCTTCAATATCATGACGCACGTTCTAGTTCATCTAGTCGACGAGATTTTCATTCTGGGCCCCGTATTTCTACACAATATGTTCCCATTTGAGAGGTTCATGGGAGTCCTAAAGAAATATGTCCGTAACCGTGCTAGTCCAGAAGGAAGCATCTCCATGGGCCATCAAACAGAGGATGTCAGTGGGTTTTGTGTTGACTTCATTCCTGGCCTTAAGAAGATAGGTCTCCCTAAATCGTGGTATGATGGGAGACTGACTGGAGAAGGCATGCTAGGAGAGGACTCAATAATATGCAGGGACGGGCATTCTTGGTCTCAAGCATACTACACAGTTCTACAGAACTCTACCTTGGTGACTGTCGGTGTCAAAACCAGCAGATCTCAGGTAGGGGGTCCCGAACTGTGCGTCTAGGCGGATGGTAACAGGAGACAAGGGACACGATGTTTTTACCCAGGTTCGGGCCCTCTCGATGGAGGTAAAACCCTACTACTGCTTGATTAATATTGATGATAGGGGTAGTACAAGAGTAGATCTACCACGAGATCAGAGAGGCTAAACCCTAGAAGCTAGTCTATGGTATGATTGTTGTTCGTCCTATGGACTAAACCCTTCGGTTTATATAGACACCGGAGAGGGTTAGGGTTACAGAGAGTCGGTTACAATGGGAGGAGATCTCCATATCCGTATCGCCAAGCTTGCCTTCCACGCCAAGGAAAGTTCTATCCGGACACGGGACGAAGTCTTCAATCTTGTATCTTCATAGTCCAAGAGTCTGGCCAAAGGTTATAGTCCGGCTATCCGAACACCCCCTAATCCAGGACTCCCTAAGTAGCCCCTGAACCAGGCTTCAATGACGACGAGTCCGGCGCGCAGATTGTCTTCGGCATTGCAAGGCGGGTTCCTCCTCCGAATACTTCATAGAAGTGTCCGGCTCTACAAGATAAATTCCACATATTTACATAGAGAGAATAGTATTTACACAAGTCTAATCTTCTAACGTATTTCGTAGCATGACATCACACCACAGCCAAGCCTTTATTCGAATCGTTTTACTGTCCCACCTCAGCACATTTTGCGAGGCGGTTTCCTTGGCACGTCTTGTCGAAGTAGAGATCGTGTCCCCTTAATTTACGGGATTCTCATCAATACGGACATGGGTAACCCAGTCGTGCCCGTTGGTATATTTCCTTGATCAAAGGCGAGTCCCGAACGGTTACGGGGAGGGCTCTTGGTATTCGACCCCTTTTATAGAGACCAAGGCCTTACTCCTTTATTTCAATCTCAATTGAGTTCTCCCTTCGCCTCGAGCTCCAACACCCAAGGTTCCAGATTCCAGGCGCTTCGGACCTTTGATGATGTCCGGTTCTGACCTTCGAGGCCGATGGATGCCTTCCTCCGTCATGGAGGAGGACGTGCTAAAGCTGAGAGAGGCCAGGTTCTTGACCGACGAAATCTCGCATAGGCTGCCTGCTCAAGGGAAGGTTATTCCTACTCCTGAGCCTGGTGAGAGTGTTGTCTTCATGTCTCACTTCCTCCGAGGGCTCGGCTTCGCAACGGATCCCTTCCTGAGGGGGCTCAAGTTTTATTATGGGCTGGAATTTCACGACCTAGCTCCGGAGTCCACCCTCCACATCTCATCGTTTATCGTCGTGTGCGAAGCCTTCCTCCATGTTACTCCACACTTCAGACTATGGCTTAAGACCTTTAAAGTAGAGCCGAAGATGATCGAGGGATGGCACTCTGAGTGCGGAGGCGCTGTTATAAGCAAAAATGCTGACGCTCCATGACCCGAGGGCTCTTTTCAAGAGGAGTTCAACTTATGGCAACAAGAGTAGTTTTATATCACAGCTCCCAGGGGCACCAAGTGGGTGGCGCCTCCTGCTTTCCGCTCGGGTCCCCCACCACGACTAGCGTCATGGGTCAATAAGGGGCTGGACTAGGGGCCGGCGAAGGATGTCCCCCTGTTGTAGGGCCGCATCCGAGATCTCCTAGAAAGGGACATCTGCCTGGTCGTGGTGACACAGGTTATGCTAATTCGCCGAGTTCTGCCCTACAAACGTCGCCCCCTCCGCCAGTGGGAGTTCAATCCGGAGGGACCGCGAGCTCTCCAACACTTTCTTGGCATAACGCCCGTGGAGATGTACAAATTGTTCTTCGGATCACAAGTAATGTGTCCGGATGCTACGGAGGACGCAGGACTAAGCTGCAATCGTCCGGATACTCAAGTAAGTAGCCCTGTCTCCGGACACACCATCCGTTCATTCATCACAACATCACTCTTAAAAGAGTTGTCTTTGAAACATGAGTGGGTAGCGAAGGCGAAGTTAATCAGGTGTCCGGCCCCCCTTCCTGAGACCTCGCCGAATCCCGTGTTGACCAGGATGCTGGAGATTGTTCCTTTGGAAGAGAACGAGGAGGGGGACAAGGGAGCTACCGCCTCCTCGAAGGAGTCTGTTGGGAAAGGAGGAATCAAAAATTCCTCTACCCATGGGAAGAAGAGGACCGCCTCTAATGACCCAGAGACCATGGTCTGGAAGCAGGGGAAGAAATCTTCGGCAGAGGGTCCTGCGCCGGGGGATACCTCGGCCATACTGTGCCCCCAAGGGAATTAGCCCTTCACCGAGCCGTAAGTAGAGAGGGGAGTTTGAAATGAGAGACACCCCTGTTCTATTCCTGAGGAGAATAACCGAAATTTTACCTTGTAGTTCGGATCTCAGCCCTTCTCAGCAGAGCTCATCTTCGGGGGAGCTTCTTCCGGAGATGATGGAGAGCGGAACGCCTCCCCCTGTCATACCGCCTCACGAGGCGGGCGACCCTGAGGTGTCGTCACGGAGGGTTTCTCCGAATCCGGCAGGGTCGGAAGGCAGTCATATGGCCCCCCAAAGCCCTCCATATCCGGCCTTTGAAAAAGGCCATCGGACGAGTTCGGCACCGTCCGGTGCACGGCCGGAGGAGTTGAAGGATCTGCTCAGGCGAGCGTCTATCTCAAAAGAGCACCGTACGTTGATGGGTACGGTGATTGAAAGGATTTCATCCACGGAGAGCGGGTTGCACGAGTCCGTCAGGAGTTTACTGACAGGTTTTCAGGTACGCGAAATCATGTACCTTTTGACAGTTCCGCATATATAAGATGCGCCCTATGTAGATAGTAGCCCCTGAGACTCTATGCGTTGTCAAAAGTGACGGCGCGCAGAGGATCATAATCCCAGGTATAATATGTCGCCCTTCCTATGTAGGTGGCGAAGTGTCCGGTGGCTAGCCGGACTAATGAATTTGCCGAACTAAAGCGGCAACTTGATGTGGTAGATGCCGACATCGCGCTTGTCAACAAGCGGCTTGACGAGGCACAGGGTATGTAATTTCTCCGGAGACACCTGGTAAGAGAAGCTTGATGCCCGTATCTTACATCATGTGTGCTTGATGCAGATGGTGCCGCTGCCATGGAGAACCTTCGGGAGGAACTTGCCCGGGCCAAGGAGCAGGCCAGGAAAAGCGATGCTGCTGCCTTAAAGGCGGTTGAAGAGCTGAAAGCCGAACAGGCTGCTCACTGCCAAAGCAGAAAGGAAATGGCCGAGATGGCTGTAAAGTTGAAGAGCACTGCCGACCGCTGCAAGCTTCTTGAGAAAGAAGATCAGGAGGAACAGACGGACCTAGAGAAGGCCACTACAGAAGCCAAGGATGCTCGCTCTACAATGAGAGCTATGAAGGAGGAGCTACGTCAGGCCGGAGATATCGCGGCTGGACAGCCCTTTATGCTGCGGATGATGTTCGGGGATCCTAAATATGCTCCGTTGGACCGGTTATGGAGTACGACGGACCCTTATCTGGATTTGGCGGCGAGTGTCGCGGACGCGGCCAAACACTTCCGAGATCAAAAGGATCGCGAAGTGGAAAAGCTCTTCTGGTCGCACTTCCACAATCCAGAGCGTCCACTTCCATTAACCGATCATTTAGCCGAATGGGCCGAGCGGAATAGGTTATCCGAACTCGCCATGAAGTATGTCGTGAGTCATCTGTGGCCAGAAAGGCCTGAGCCAAAAAGTTATTTTAGCTTGGTGCAGCAGTTCCTTGGTGCGGTGCCGCATATCAATGCAATGAAGAGGTCAGCATGCATAGAGGGTGCGCGGATGGCTCTTGCCCATGTCAAAACATACTAGGCGGAGATGAAAGCCACTACTATTGCATCCGACGACTCGGACGGGAGCCGAGTACCTACCAAGCACTATTTTCAGAAAGTTCTGCAGGGTGCTCGTTTAATAGAGACGCGGTGCTCGAAGGATATTATGTTCGAATAACATGTATTATTGTAAAACAATGTTTTGATCAAATATAAAAGCTTTTGATACTTGTGCCTTCAAGAATTTAAAACACCTCCTGTGCGGCTGTTAATGTATATGTGTATATAACCTGAAAGATGGCAGTCTTTGGCTTTAGCCCCCACGCATATAATGCGGGGGTGTTCGCAGAAGGCGCATTTTCACACTTGATCCAACATCTTAGTCCCATTAAGGAGGTGATAGCGCAGCGAACTAATCAACCAGACTATAATGCTTTATCACTTTCACTTAGCCATAGGAGTTTGCCAGTGGGGCTACTATATAGCCCCTGGGGGCACCGCGCTCACCCGAATTCGGGGCGCGTGTGTGCCTGGCCGGGAAACGACCCTTCGTTAATACGGAGGAATCCTAAAGATTTGGGCGGGTCATCGAGTGGTTGACCAGTCTCACGCTATATCATGACAGTCAGTTTTCGGCTTTCTCTACTGAGGTGCTCGCGTGGCTGAACCGGGGCACAATCGCAGTAGTTCTCCTTGTGCCGCCTTAGCCGATAGAGCGGAACGTAAGGCAGCAAAACACAGGAGCCGGGCAAACCCAACATTTTACCAAAGACATGATTCAGAGCTGATGCATATAAGTCCAAACTCGCGACGTCGAACACTCCCTAAGGTATTCGGTCTTTTATGAAAACGGGCGGAACAGCGCCCTTGGTAATAAGCCCCTGGTGTCCAGGTACGTGCAAAATTCTAACGTGGCCACATGCCAAGACGCCAGCCTCCTCCTCGGCTATACTGAGAATCCGGGGGACGTGTATCAACAAGAGACAGTAAAAAAGGTTTACGCAGGGTCTTAATCTAAAAAGAATCCTTCGAACAGGTCCCTGCTGCATGTCTGCGCCTGTGTCTCCGTTGTGCCGTATCCTGGACGGGTATAGCATGGTGTTCATCTGTAAAAGAGAAGAACTTAGTTGTAAGGGGGTGTACGGCTATTAAGCCTTTATCAATTGTATGTTTATGTCAGACTCGTCGAGCCGCGTCCGTGGTCTTGACGACCTATTTAGGTGCTTTGATTGGCGAAGCCGCTTTAGTGTGTGGCTCTCAAGGCAGCCGCACAGTCTTCCGCGCGGGGGGAACACTCAATGTTTCCCTTTAGTGATATGATGCCTCGTGAACTGGGCATCTTAAGCGTAAGAGATGCATAATGCGGTATTGCATTAAAGCGGTCGAAGGCCTCTCGTCCCAGGAGTGCTTGATAGCTACTTGAAAAAGGGGCGATGTGGAAGGTTAGCTTTTCGCGGCGGAAGTTATCAAGGGAGCCGAACATAACTTCTAGCCGGAGAGAACCCCTGCAATGGGCATCCGGGCCTAGCATTACTCCTTGAAAGGAAGTGTTGCTATGGCAAATTTTTGTTGGGTCTATCCATATTTTGCGGATTGTGTCCTCATATAGCAGGTTTAGACCACTGCCGCCGTCCATCAGGACATGTGTAAAGTGGAGTCCGTCTATTATCTGATCTAATATCAAGGCAGTCTAGCCTGCGTTCTCGATACTTCTAGAGTAATCCTGATGGTCGAAGGTGATCGGTTTTGACAACCAGTGGCGAGACTCCTTTGGGATGGGCCGTATGGCGCATATCTCTATAGGCGCCACTCCTTTTGTCACGTGAAGTAAGTTTACTGTTTTGACTTCTTGTGGGAAATTCTTTTGTTTCTCGGTGCTCTGCTTGTGGGGTTCGTCATCGTCCTCACTTGGTGTGTCGAGCCCCTTGTGTTCAGTGTTGAGTTGGTCGGATTGCTTGAAGACCCAACATTCTCTATGGGTATGGTTTGCAGGCTTCCCGGGGGTGCTGTGGATTTGACATATCTTATCCAAGATTTTGTTTAGGTTAGATAGCTCGTCCCTGTTATCCTTGAGGGGCAGCTTTTTCTGATTCTGCCGAGAGCTTTTGAATCCGGCGTTGACTGTCGTCCTCTTCGAGCTGCTTTCCTTATTCCGTCGCTGTTCCTTGTTGCGTCGCAGTTTCCCGTTTCCATCCCTGACTTCGGATGTACTTGGGTCGCTGGTGTTGTATCTTGCCAACCAGCTGTCCTCTCCCGTGCAAAAGCGGGTCATGAGGCTTGTTAATGCGTTCATTGTTCTTGGCTTTTCTTGGCCGAGGTGTCTGGCAAGCCATTCGTCTCGAACGCTGTGTTTGAAAGCTGCTAAGGCTTCGACGTCCGGACAGTCGACTATCTGGTTCTTTTTAGTAAGAAATCTGTTCCAGAGTTTCCGGGCTGACTCTCCGGGCTGTTGAGTTATATGGCTTAAATCGTCTGCATCCGGAGGTCGGACATAGGTCCCTTGAAAATTTTCTCGAAAAGCATCCTCGTTCTCTTCCCAACTTCCAATGGTGTTTTCGGGAAGGCTTTTAAGCCAATGCCGGGCTGGCCGTTTGAGTTTGAGGGGCAAGTATTTTATGTCGTGGAGGTCGTCTCCTCTGGCCTTGTGTATGTGGAGGATATAATCCTCAATCCAGACTCCAGGGTATGTTGTTCCGTCGTACGCCTCTATGTTTACGGGCTTGAATCCCGCTGGAAATTCATGGTCTAGCACCTCATCGATGAAACATAGGGGGTGTGCGGCACCCCTGTACTTGGGTGTGCCGTGTTGTTCGGATATTTGTTGTGCTTCATTGCTTACTAGAGCTTGCTTTCTTGGCCCGTAGATAGATCTGGCTGGGTCGTCTTTGTGATGCGAATCCTTGGGTGGATCACGTGTTGATTTGTGTGCGGCGCCATATGCCGTTCTATGATGGCCATGGGATCATTTATCCGACCGGGTGGCTTCCTTATTTTTTTGATTTTTGGGTCTCTAGGGCCTCCTCATCAAATTCGGGCAGTAGCTTTTGCTTCGGGTAGCTCTTTGTGTGGCGACTATCGCCGTATTTGTCTGCGGTGTTGAGTACTTTGCTCCATCTAGTTCTGAGTGCATCTTCCGCTGTTTTGAGCTTCCACTTCTGCTTTTTCAGGCTACGTGCAGTGGTGATGAGTCTTTTGTGTTTGTTCTTCTGCTCCAGCAATTTGTCCGGTGTGAGGTCGTCTGGACTGTTATCTCCACCGGTGACAGGTTGTTCGGTTTGTTTATCCAAGTTGCTCTGTTCGGACGGTTGCTCGATGGCATGTTCGTCGTCCACCGGTTCGCCCTGCTCTGTGGCCGGGTCTGTATGGCTGCTGTCTCTGTCGAGGCGGGGCTTGGAGCGGCGGTTACGTCGCCGCTTTGACTGCTTTTCGAGGGAACGATCCCTCGTTGTGTCCCTTTGTTCCTCGTTGTTTCTTCCTTTAGGTGTGTCCACCATGGATACATCGTGAGATGAGGTGGTTGTCCAGTGCCCTATAGGCGCTGGTTCCTGTTCGTCTCCTACATCATCGTCCATACCGTCGATGTCTTCGGAGTCAAAGTCCAGCATGTCGGTTAAATCATCGACAGTGGCTATGAATTGGGTGGTGGGTGGGCGTCGAATTTCTTCGTCGTCCACATCCCAATCCTGTTGGCCATAATCCGGCCAGGGCTCTCCTGACAAAGAGAGAGACTTTAGTGAATTTAGAATATCGCCAAAGGGCGAGTGCTGAAAAATATCAGCGGCGGTGAATTCCATGATCGGCGCCCAATCGGGTTCGATTGGCAAGGGCGCGGAGGGCTCGGAGTCCGGAGAGGAGTCCGGCACCTTGGAGTCACGGGCTTTGCAGAGGATAAGACTGGTGTTCGGCTCGATCGCCGTATAGATTGCAGCCCCCGAGGCGGTGTCCAGCCAGCCGTCCTCGATTGGCGCAGTCGGCTCCAAACTAAGGGTCGGAGCGGATACGGGTGCGGCCTCCAGGGCACTGTTTGTCGGCAGAGCTAGATCATGCCCATCGTGATAGTGCGGCGCGCTCGGCTGTGCCTCAAATCCGTCGAAGATCAAGTCCCTCTAGATATTAGCCGCGTAGTTCAAACTTCCAAATCTGACCTGATGGCCAGGGGCGTAGCTTTCGATCTGCTCCAGATGGCCAAGCGAGTTGGCCCGTAGTGCGAAGCTGCCAAATACGAAGATCTGTCCGGCGAGAAAAGTCTCACCCTGGACCGCATCGTTGTTGATGATCGGAGGAGCCATCGGGCCTAAAAGTGATGACACGGAGGAACTCTCAATGAAAGCACCAATGTCGGTGTCAAAACCGGCGGATCTCGGGTAGGGGGTCCCGAACTGTGTGTCTAGTCGGATGGTAACAGGAGACAAGGGACACGATGTTTTTACCCAGGTTCGGGCCCTCTCGATGGAGGTAAAACCTTACTCCTGCTTGATTAATATTGATGATAGGGGTAGTACAAGAGTAGGTCTACCACGAGATCAGAGAGGCTAAACCCTAGAAGCTAGCCTATGGTATGATTGTTGCTCGTCCTATGGACTAAAACCTTCCGGTTTATATAGACACCGGAGAGGGTTAGGGTCACACAGAGTCGGTTACAATGGGAGGAGATCTACATATCCGTATCGCCAACTTTGCCTTCCACGCCAAGGAAAGTCCTATCCGGACACGGGACGAAGTCTTCAATCTTGTATCTTCATAGTCCAAGAGTCCGACCAAAGGTTATAGTCCGGCTATCCGAACACCCCCTAATCCTGGACTCCCTTAGTGACCCCGTATGTTGATGAACACAAGAACAGTCTGCGCTCCAAACACCTGGAGCAGTGTGACGACTGGATTACATGTGAACACATCAGGACTTTCAGCACTTGGTTGGAAACACGTCTCAGAGGTGAAACCACTGTTTGTGATGAGTTGTACTCGTTGTCCACGGGACCATCTTCGACTGTATTGAGTTACAAAGGATACGAGATAAATGGGAATACATTTTACACGATCGCCCAAGATCAAAAGAGCACCAACCAAAACAGCAGTGCCCGCTTTGATGCAGTAACCGAGAGGGGAAAGGTCACATATTATGGTTACATAATGGACATATGGGAACTTGACTACAGACATGATTTTATGGTCCCTTTGTTTAAGTGCAAATCGGTTAATCTATCAGGAGGCGGGGTACAGGTAGACCCACAGTACGGAATGACAACAGCGGATCTGAACAATCTTGGGTACACTGACGAACCGTTCGTCCTAACCAATGATGTGGCACAGGTTATATATGTGAAGGACATGTCTACCAAACCGAGAAAAAGAAAAGATAAGGAAGTGAATACATCATACGATGAGCCAAAGCGCCACATAGTTCTTTCAGGAAAAAGGGACATTGTGGGAGTGGAGGGCAATACAGACATGTCTAAAGATTATGAAAAGTTTCATGAAATTCCTCCCTTCAATGTCAAGGCTGACCCAAGCATCCTGATAAACGATGAAAATTATCCATGGTTACGGCGCAATAAGCAAAGCACACAAGCGAAAAAAAAGTGAAGACTTTCTCTCCACAACTATTATGATGATACCATGCCAACTTTCAACCTTTTCATACTTCATATGAAATGGCTGTTGTAACAGACGAGTTTCTGTAAGAAATCCTGATACTTCGAAACAGATTGTCCGTTTTGTACACGAAGTGCATCTCGTTTTTGCCGTAACCCTCTCTAGTTTTTGCACATGCTATGTGGGTGAAATGATGATACCATGCCAACTTTCAACCTTTCCAGAGTTCATTTGTAGTGCTTTTCAATTTCATGGTCTCATGAAATAATCCGTAAATGCATGGAAAATAACAAATATCATAAAAATAAATAAATAAGTAATTAGAAACAGAATAAACTAAACTTTAATAAAATATATAAGTAGAAACAAAATAAGATAAACTTTAATAACATAAATAAAATTTATGAAACTAAAATTATCAACGTATTTTCTGTTCAAAACATTATAAGCAACCTCTAGTATTATTGAAACTAAAATTATATAAAATTGATGCAACTAAAATTATCAAAGTTTTTCTGTTTAAAATCATTAAAAGCAAAAAGAATTTTCATAAATAACTTTTTTTGTTAGAAACTTTAATAGCAAAAAGAATTATCATAAAATAAAATAAATAAGTAATTAGAAACAAAATTAAAAAATAAATAAGTATTTTGTTGTAAGTAGAAACAAAATGAATAAATAAAGCAAAATAGAAAAGAACTAAACTAGGAGAAAATAAAAAAATGCCACCTACTGGGCCACCATGGCCTGAATACGACTAGAAACCAACCCATGGGCAAGGATTCATGCCCGTAGAAGGCCCAATAGGACCACAGGCAGATACAATGTGTTTAGGCCCGAAAGCCTGCATTTGAGAGGAGCTCGAGAGGGCAGCGGGAGTGGGGCTTATAAACCACTCTCGAGCTCCCTCAGCTAGCGAGGTGGGACAAAACTTTCGTGCTGCGATGCGGGCAGCACAAGGCCTTTAGTCCTGGTTGGTGCCACCAACCAGTACTAAAGGCGTACATTGGTACCGGTTCATGCCAACAACCGGTACCAATGCGCACCCTTTAGTCCCGGTTTGTGGCTCCAACCGGGACCAAAGGCCTCTACTTCCCGCCCTTTGGGCTGCTGAAAAGCGACCTTTGGTCCCGGTTGGTGGCTCCAACCGAGACTAAAGGGGTGCTTTGGTCCCGGTTGCTGCCACGAACCGATGCTACCTCTTGAGCACTGCGTTGGTTT